>NC_069499.1:181941564-182196564 GCF_027579735.1 Bombina bombina | reverse complement strand
ATTACCAAAAACCAACGCCAAAGCCATATATGTCTGCTATTTCTGAGCAAAGGGGATCCCAGAGAAGAATTTACAACCATTTATGCCATAATTGCACAAGCAGTTTGTAAATCATTTCACTGAGAAACCGAAAGTTTGTGAAAAAATTTGTGAAAAAGTGAACGATTTTTTGTATTTGATCACATTTGGCGGTGAAATGGTGGCATGAAATATACCAAAATTGGCCTAGATCAATACTTTGGGATGTCTACTAAAAAAAATATATACATGTCAAGGGATATTCAGGGATTCCTGAAAGATATTAGTGTTCTAATGTAACTAGCGCTAATTTTGAGAAAAAAAAATGGTTTGGAAATAGTAAAGTGCTACTTGTATTTATGGCCCTATAACTTGCAAAAAAAGCAAAGAACATGTAAACATTGGGTATTTCTAAACTCAGGACAAAATTTAGAAACTATTTAGCATGGGTGTTTTTTGGTGGTTGTAAATCTGTAACAGATTTTGGGGGTCTAAGTTAGAAAAAGTGTGTTTTTTTCCATTTTTTCCTCATATTTTATAATTTTTTTGATAGTAAATTATAAGATATGATGAAAATAATGGTATCTTTAGAAAGGCCATTTAATGGCAAGAAAAACGGTATATAATATGTGTGGGTACAGTAAATGAGTAAGAGGAAAATTACAGCTTAACACAAACACCGCAAAAATGTAAAAATAGGCTTGGTCCCAAATGGACAGAAAATGGAAAAGTGCTGTGGTCATTAAGGGGTTAATGTGACCTTAGATTGAAATGGTTTTGTCGCCAATCCATGGCCACAGGCTTTGTAGTTAGTAGTGCCACATCTATAATGCCCTTTACATTATAACCAAATGCCCAACTTCTTTTTTAGATTTTAAAAATTACCAAGGTTCGGTTCAGCCTGGAGATAAATACCACGTTTTTGTTTTCACTGTGCAGTTCAAGTCATCATCTCCCAATAAAATGCATAAATTGCTCTTCATAATTTTTACAATCTCTCCATATTGGTTACTATACAGGGTACTAAAGGTCAATTTATCTTCTTTTATTTCCTTATATGGTTGATCCAGTAGAAGAGTTTGTCTATCCACATTTTCCACCTGAGAAACTATCTGTTCTAAACTAAATCTATAACCCCATTCCAAAAGTCTATTTTTTAAAGTGACACTCTCCTTTCTAAAATCACTAAATTTTGTGCAATTATGCCTCAATTTGATGAATTCACCCTTAATCAGACTAAAGCCTGTATTTTTAGGATAAGAAGTCTTAGCATGAAGAAGAGTATTAGACATTATGGGTTTACGAAACAAACTTCTTTCTATTTGTGTATTAATTAAATTGCCATAAAGCATTATATCCAGATATGTAATCTCATCCAAATCCCTAGTAAATGTAAATTCTAAACCTATATCATTCTTATTCAGGTAGGATACAAAATCTTCCACTTGTGCCATAGATCCCTTCCACATAAACAGTAAGTCATCTATATAATGACAATATAAATTAATGCTGTTCGAAAAGGGATTTTTATTTCCAAATACTTGAGACAGCTCCCACCAACCCATGAAGAGGTTTGCATATGAGGGGCCAAATTTAGCCGCCATTGCTGTCCCACATCTCTGAAGATAAAATTGTACATCAAAAAGAAAATTATTATGACTATGCAGGAAGTCTATTATCCTTATTAGGTTATGTTTAGACAAATATAATAAAAAATACATGACTGCTTCCAAACCCCTATTATGTGGAATAGCAGAAGAGAGACCTACTACATCCACTGTTAACCACATCAAATTATCTCTCCAAGTTTCCTTTTTCCAGAAAAAGCAAGTGATGCTTAGTGTCTCTCAAATAGCTTGGAATTATTTGAACCAGGGGCTATAAGATTGAATCAACCCAAGTAGATAACTTCTCCATAAGAGAGCCAATACCTGATACAATGGGTCTACCCTTAATCTGTTCCGGAGACTTGTGTATCTTTGTTAGATGATGGAAGATTTGAATAATTGGATCAGGAACATATAAATAGTCAAATAAAAACCAAATAGCGAAGCAATGCATGTCTGCTATTTCTGAACAAAGCTTTTACAACCATTTGTTTATGACTGCAGTAGTTGTGTGTAAATCATTTCAGTGAGAAACCAAAGCTTGTGATCATGTATGACAGTCAAATAGTGGCATCAAATATACCATAATGGGCCTAGATAACTGGTTTTATAACCTGTTCTCAGGCCTCCCCAATGGGCCAGGTTTTCAGGATTACCTTGGATGAAAGCAGGTAAAATAACCATGTTTACTAATCAGCTGATATTTTACCTGTGCTCCAGTTCAGATATCCTAAAAGTGTGGCCTGTTAGGGGACAGGTTTGAAAACCAGTGGCCTAGATTAATACCTTGGGTTGCCTACTTTTAAACAAATATTCAGTTTTCTTACATAAATAACAAACAAACAAAGGCTCTATTTCTGTTTAAATGTAGTGATAGCAAAAAATGCTTAACACTCTCCAGTACTTTGGGCAAGTTTTTCCCCCTGAAATTTCCATTAGGGAAGGGGTTAATGTTACATTTAAAGTGATGGTAAACAAAGCGTCATTCAAATAGAAATATGAAATCATGGTTGAATAAAATGTATAGCATTACCATTACTTCATTGTGAAATCCTTCCTGAAGGTGTTTAAAAATGCTCTGTAGTCTTTGATCCTTGCCCCCATCACTTCTGGCACACTTTTAATCCCTTCAGGGATGATTTTACAATAAAGTAAAGGTAGCACTAAACATTTTATTCAACCAGGATTTCATATTTCTATTTGAATGACGCTTTGTTTGCGATCGTTGTAATAAAAATCTAAATACGTTGTTTCGCATGCATAGGTTTTCTTTTAAGAGTAACTGGGGTTTTCAGTATTTTGATAAAAGCTTGCCACCTTTTAATTTGCAAGAAAAAAAAAAACAGCGAGATCTGTAGGGTGGAAATGTTTAGAGAATTACACTAGGATTAGACAATTTCATACACACCCATGGAACGCACATTTTCCAATAAAAAACAAAAAAATTACGCTTTATTTTTTGTACAAGGACTGAGATAAAATAGTGGCCCAGAAGTCAGTGTACCAGAATAGGATGGAACCCAGCTCCCTGCTAAAAATATGCATTTTTGAGTTAAGATTAATTTTTTTCCCCATTACATCAAAAAATGTTCTGCTATCATCTATAAATATATGTTTTTAGATAATCTAGTAATAACAGCATCCACTTTAAGTGGAGAGGAAAACTATTTTGAAATGGATTTGGGGAAGGGAATTTTTTTTTTCCAGGAAACAACTGCTTATCACTTTTAATTAATTAAAGCATGTAAATGACCCTGCATTACTGTATGTGCAACCCCTGCAAAGTTGTTAAACGCACAGTTGAAGTATCTAAATTCCAAACACGATTAAATTACAAAGTTTATACAGCTAGAAATGGGAAAAGTGAATACTTCCTCCCCTGCCATACTGGGCTCAGCAAAGCACCAGCTACCTCTCCATTGCTCTTCCAATAGAAAGTCTGCAAAGGCGAATGGTGTGATTATTATTAAGGGACAGTAAACACCAATTTTCCTATAACTGCATGTAATAGACACTACTATAAAGAACAATATGCACAGATACTGATCTAAAAACGTACTTAAAAGCTCCCAGTTTAGCATTGTTGATGAGGTAGTCTGGAACACCCACAGAAAGGGGCTGGGTAAACAAAATAAAATCACACCCTCACCTCCCCCCTTCCCTGCATATAAAAAGATAAAAACAGGAGCCTGCAGGAGTCTGTAAATGTGTGTATACATCTGGCACTGTGGGGTTTGGTTAGGAGTCTGAAAATCAGCACAATGCTCTTAAAAAATAAGCAAAACTATACATTTTTATAAAAACACTACCAGATGGGCTATATAAATGGATCATCTACAAAACGTTTAAGCAAAGAAAAATCTAGTGTACAATGTACCTTTACGTTGTAAAGTGAATTGGCAGAGTGAGGATATACACATACCACTTAGCAAAGCTCTTCCTACTCCTGTTTTATCATCATTGGGTTTGCAGTTTGCATTTCAGCTCTCGTAAAGTAGGGGGTGTAACAACCAGACAGTGTTAATAAACAACATAATGGCCAACCTCTTTCACATACATTAAAAATAACTCTGTTATCCAGTCCACTGTAATGGGCTTCTTTCATACCAGTCTCAACTAGCACTAAATACATTTTCCAGAATGTGGTGCCTTTGGGGCAGGACCACATCAAATGCGTTAAAGAGTCTTAGGGGGGTATTTATCAAAGTGTTAATCTCTGGGCATTCGCCGGCGTCAATACGCTCACCAGACATCGCTGCGGATCTGCATACAATGCTCTTATTTATAATAAAAAAAACAGTCAAAAACACGCGTCAAGTATGGCGTGATGAGCATCAGACATTTTGTCATCGATGTTGCGGTTTTTCTGTTTTTTCCCAACTTTATTTATACCATTTCATTACTGTCCATGAACAAGCACATTTTTCTAAAGCTAATCTTTTATTTTTCATCTGTTAATTTCCAATAGCTAGATTTATACCTCAAACAATATCTCATAGAAAGTTATTTTTATATTTATTTGTTATATGATACTTTCACATAAATTAATGTGTATTTGTATTTCTAGAAGTCATGATATGCTTTTATCTCGTGTTTGTTTTTTATAAATGATTATTAATGCTAGAATTTGTACATATATCTTTGCACATATATATATTATATATATTATTATTACTCTGAGCAGGAATAATTGTGAATATAACATGTAATCAGGGTATCATATGTATTTATTTGTAATCAATGGATATTTTATGTTTATGTTGACTCAAACATTTATTTTTAAAATCATTGTCTAATTTCACATATACCTACTTTCAAAGTATAATACACAATGTAACAAATGGCACTTACAAGTTCTGATGAGTGATCAATGACACAAGTATCGAGCAATTTGATTTCTTAGTGATAGTTTAAAATGTATATTTGAATCAGATTGGCTGATGTAATAAATCATGTGATTATGCATATTCCAATCAAAAGTGGTCAAAATGTTCACTAGTGTGTGGGTTGTTTAGGAGTTTGCTTCATAATTGGTACGAAAAGTGTTACGTCAAATTTGGTGCAAAGTGGAGAGTGGGACTTGTATTATATGCCTTAAACATGATGCAAATAGATTTATAAAAAAAATAAAAAAGAAGTTAGCTATATTATGTTGTGTATTTATTTCATTTTTATCTCTATATCTATTAGTGCAACAAGTTTGTAATGCCAAAAACTCTGAAACTCTACGAACAGATGAAATAGCAACAAGAAACAGAACTTTCCAAGATAACAACTTAATATCTAAGTAATGCATAGGCTCAAACGGAGCCTGAAGAAGAACTTTAAGAACTAGGTTAAAACTCCAGGGAGGAGTAATCGGCTTAAACACAGGCCTGATCCTGACCAAAGCCTGACAGAACGATTGCACGTCTCGGACATCCGCCAGACGTTTATGTAACAAAATTGACAAGGCAGATATTTGACCCCTTAGGGAACTTGCTGATAAACCCTTCTCCAACCCCTCTTGGAGAAAGGACAGAGTTCTAGGAATCCTAACTCTACTCCAAGAGTAGCCATTGTATTCACACCAATACAGATATTTACGCCATATCTTATGGTAAAGCTTTCTAGTTACAGGCTTACGAGCCTGAATCATGGTCTCAATAACCGATTCTGAAAATCCACGCTTAGATAAAATTAAGAGTTCAATCTCCAAGCAGTCAGCTTCAGAGAAATTAAAGTTGGATGAAGGAAGGGCCCTTGAAGTAGAAGGTCCTTTCTCAATGGAAGTCTCCAAGGTGGAAAAGATGACATCTCCACCAGGTCTGCATACCAAATCCTGCGAGGCCACAACGGTGCAATGAGGATCACCGACGCCCTCTCCTGTTTGATTCTAGCAATGACCCGAGGTAGAAGAGCAAACGGGGGGAAAAGGTATGCGAGACTGAAATTCCAAGGTACCGCCAGAGCATCTATCAGTACAGCCTGAGGGTCCCTTGACCTCGACCTGTACCTCGGGAGCTTGACATTCTGATGAGATGCCATGAGATCCAGTTCCGGCTGTCCCCATTTTAGAATCAAGCTGGAAAACACTTCTGGATGGAGTACCCAATCCCCCGGGTGAAAGGTCTGTCTGCTCAGACAGACAGCAGTTCTGGGTCTCCGCCCACTGAATTATCTTGGCCAAGGAACTCTGAGTTCCCCCCTGATGGTTGATGTAGGCCACTGAAGTTATGTTGTCCGACTGGACCCGATGAACTAGACCGAGGCTAACTGAGGCCAGGCCAGAAGAGCATTGAAGATTGATCTCAGCTCTAGAATGTTTATGAGTAGAACAGACTCTAACCGAGTCCATGTCCCCTGAGCCTTTAGAGAGCCCCAGGCTGTTCCCCATTCTAGTAGGCTGGCGCCCGTTGTCACAATCACCCAGGTGGTTCTGTGGAAGCATGTTCCCTGGGATAGATGATCCTGAGACAACCACCAAAGAAGGGAATCCCTTGTCTCCTGCTCCAGATGTAACTGTGGAGACAGATCCACATAATCTCTGTTCCACTGCCTGAGCATTCATAACTGCAGAAGTTTGAGGTGAAAACGGGCAAACAGGATGATGTCCATAGCCGCTATCATCAGACCGATTAACTTCATACACTGAGCCACTGATGGTCGAGGAGAAGACTGAAGCATTAGACAAGAATCGACAATCTTAAGGGTCTTGATCCTATCCTGGATCTCTTCAAGGGGAGTGTCTGTCCGAATAGAATCAGACAACACATCAAACCAGTATGCTGCCGCACTGTCTGAGTCTGAGAGTTCACCCTTAGATGCTACCGAAGTATCTTCCTCCTCAGATTTCTGGTAGGGGGCATTCGGAATAGCCACGACACGGTTAGCAACCTTATTTACTGATTATTTACATTTCCTCTTGCATTTTCCCTGCAGCATGGGAAAAGCAGACAACGCATCAGAAACCGCAGAGGACATGAGGGAAGCGATGTCTTGCAACGTAACTCCAGGTGGAGTAAGAGAGGAAGCGCAGGGCACTGGAAGTGTGGACGATAAATTTTGGAACATTTGAGGAGAAAGCTGTGGCATATTTTGAACATTGTAAGAAGACTCCTGAACAGCATCCGCCCTAGACAAAGTCTATCCCTGTAATGTAAAGTTCTCTCAATACATGAGGAACAGAAAGGGATTGGTGGTTCCACATTAGCATCAAAACATAAAGAACATGTAACATCTTGCAGGGCCTCTGGGTCCATCTTTATTTTCCAATAAACAGAATAAACAAACAACTGATATTTTATTAAGAAAATACCCCACACAAAAAAACGTTATTGTTCCTTTACATTTTAAAACGAAACTGCTTTATTTTTCTGCAACCAAATAATAAAGTATCACAAAAACACTCCGGACAACCTCTACACCTTAGCTTAGCGGAGGTGCTTACCTGCCTGACACCGGAGTGTATACTCTGCTAGATGAACCGCACTCAACTTCTATTTTCTGTCAATTGAAGTCTGTTATCCGCAACAATGCTAATAACTGTGACGAAGATTTCTCCGCTCCGGAACACAGGAAGTGTATAGGAGAAAGGCACGCAACAGAATTTGCCGTCTCAGCTAACCCCGCCCATCGTGGGTGTTACAAGATTTACCTCCCGCTCGGCCAAATGTACTGTAAAGCCGTCGGATATATACAAAAGTAAAAAACACCACCTCTGAGCCTGCTCTCCTCGTCCCCAGTGCCTGCCATTACTGCCCATAATAAAATGATCCCCTAAGCCATAGGAGGATGTCTTTTGTCCCAGTAGAACTATTAAAGTGCCATCTTTTATTCTGTATACGCTCCCAGAAAATAAAAAGTTAGCACTTACCTTTAGAAATCTGCCCAGCAGCAAGGCAGCTCACTAGGTTTGAGAGGCATGTTATGTTCCCTCACATGGACCTATGGGGGAAAAAAAAAACGCAAAGACTGAGTAATCTTACTCAGGCTTTTGAAGTTAGGGCAGCATTAAATATATGGGAGGCGCAGTGACGATTATACCCCACAAGTTCCCATTGCTTATAAGCCACCACTGCTGTACTGAAGAGACTGATATGGACTACGGCTACACCCTAGGACAAAGCAGCACAATCTTGTACTACTTAAAAATAATAAAATCTTGCTTGATGAATCTTCTAACACCTAAACTTTACCACTTCCTTGCTCTAACGTAGGCAAAGAGAATGACTGGGGTTGGAGGGAAGGGAGGTGATATTTAAAGGATTACTTTCTGTTATTATTTTTAAGCTAAACAACTAACATATTAAAGTTAATAAACATTAATTAAAACCTACTGACCTATATTTTCTCCAAAACGAAGTTTCATAACGTTCTAAAAGTTATATCTTTTATTCGCTGATGATGTCACGTTATCCTGCCCACTATTTTCAGCACTGCATGTTCAAAATACTTAAACCAATAACTTTGTGTTTAAAGCGCCATTTTGAAACCTAGGTATTGTAAACAGATTGGTACAGAGCAAAGGATACCCACGGAGTGGGTTTGGAAAACAATTAAATTTGCAGACAAGATTTCTGATATACGGTAGAGATATGTTAATGAAATGCTATTGATAAAAAGCGTATTTGGGGTAGTTAGTTAGTAACAGGCATAGAAAATATTTACTTACAGTGGCCCTTTAACAGCTTTGCTGTCGTGCTCTTTGCTGCCTCATGCTGGGCAGGAGTGATATTCCCAATAGTAATTAGATGATCCGTGGACTCACCGTGTTATTAGAAAGTCTTATTTCTTTTCTTCTTTAACCAAATGAAGACTAAATAAGCTGCATGTAGTCTTCTACTATGCTTCTTAAAAGGACCACTGTAAGTTCAACTTATTGCACTTTTTTTTGTTTGTTTTTTTAAACCTTTATAAACATATTTGTCATAGGATGCCTTTATGTCTTTCCTACCTGATCGCTGCAATCCGATTTCTAAAAAATGAATGCTTCCGAACCCACTCCGCGGGTAGCAGACGCTCCTAGCCAATCCGGTGTGCAAACCGCAGTTTGAAGATGGCGGCTGAAATTTCAATTTTGCATGTGCAACATTGCGCAACGTCATCCACAACAATAGCATTGATTGTTATTGACAATGCGCATGCGTTATTCCCTATGATGCCCTGGAAATTACGGCATCAGTAAGACAATGCGCATGCCTGGTTTTGTGCGCATGCAATTGTCTACAAATTATTATAATTACATGCAAAAGCGGCGAAAATGATTGGTTGATTGTAATATATAGATAGCGGCTAAAAAAGTGGGCTGGATTAGATGACGTTATAGACGAAAATTTAAAAGCAGATTTAAAAGTTTATGAGGCATCGTTTTGAAAGAGCTTGAGGTTGGTAATTTTTATTTCATCAAAGTAATTTGAAATATGTGTTTTAATAAAAAAATGATAAAAGTTTGTAATCCTTTAACAATAAAGGAATTATTGCATCACATATAGCAGTTGTGAAAATGAGGTAATCTTAACCTTTTTAACGCCGTTACGACGTTGTATTCTGTCCGAATGTTTCTGGGCTTTAATGCCGATGGACGGAATACAACATCTGAACCTGGTGGCTTTCACCACAAGGTCCCTATATAAATGAGAAGAAATGGGAACAAAGAACTAATAGGGAAAGAGAAAATCACAGAGGTAGAACTTTTAATAGAAACTGGAATTATTCCAGAGAAGAAGAGAATACAAGAGGAAATATGAGAAATCATAATTGGAATACAAGACGTTATGAACGTTCAGAAATGAGAGGACAATAGTCTACAGGCTATAATAACCCATATTATTCTCAATACAGGGAGTACAAATCAGATTACAATAAGGGGTATAATCCCTATAAATCTAGGGATCTGAACCCACATTATAACAGTAGAGATCATTACTACAGTAGACAGTCAAATTATAATAGAGATTACTAAAAAAACAATCCACGAAATAACATACAAAGTGAGAGTTATTATAGATGGGATTGTGAAACGAACCAACGTAGGGGGGATAATGATAGGCCTAACAATAGAGGTTGGTATCATGAACAAAGGGATGAGCAAAACAAGAGAATAGAACAAAGAGAACAGAATTGGAAAATACCTGTCAATAATAGATATGATATATTGAAAAATGATGAGGACGAAATAGAATATACCACTCCCAAACCAGGACCATCAGTCAATTTTTTAGAAGGGGGCAGAGAAAGAGCCCACGACCCCCCAAAGGGAAAAAGGAGAAGCGAGGGAACAGAGGGAGAAAAAATAGAGGATTGAATAATGAGGCTAGTAAACCAACAAAATAAATAGTAAGGGAATCTTTAATATAAGTGATGTACCCTTAAATAAGGAACAAGAAAAAATCCTTAGTAAAGGCTTGTCTTTTGCTCCTACCACAAAGCTTAATAAATTTGAACATCTCATTAATATTAATCAATTCATAACAAAGTTAACTTTTTAAAAAAATATTTCATTAAACATCCAGTCTCTTATACAAATACAGCCAATCGCAAATATTTACACACAGAATTAAAGCCCAAATCCACTTTTTTTCCAACCCAAGAAAAAGGAAATTTTGTAGAGTCATTTGAAAAACTGGTGAGAGAAGATTTAGATAAACTAGACACAGATGATACAAAGAATATGAATTGGAATTTAACTTGTAAAGAAAAAAATATTTTCAAAGACCTCCAGTTGAGAAAGGATATAGTAATAAAACAAGCGGATAAAGGGGGAGGAGTCGTAATAATGAATAGCTCCTATTACATTGAGGAAGCTAATATATTATTACAATATACCACAACTTACAGAAAACTTAAAAATGATCCAGGAAATAATTATCAGAAAAAATGTATTGACTTATTAGAGAAAACCAAGGAAGCAAGTCTTATAACAGATTCTAAACATAAATATCTTTTAATACCAGACTTTAGAACACCAATTTTTTATTTTCTCCCAAAAATACATAAAGACCTAAATAGACCACCAGGTCACCCAATAATAATATCTGAATTGACTCTATAACGTCAAACTTGTCACAATATATAGATGTATTTTTCCAAAATTATGTGAAAAATCTTCCCTCGTACCTCTCAAACTCAACACATTTTCTAAATTATATTAAACATCTAAAATAGAAGAAACATTTCATCTTAGTAACGTGTGATGTCAGTTCCTTGAACACTAATATAGATCATAACTTAGGTGTTCAAGCAGTCAAAACATATTTAAATAAAGATGATATGTCAGACATGCAAGGAACGTTTCTAATACAATGCATTGAATTTATTTTGAATAACAACTACTTTAAATTAGAAGATACATATTATCTTCAAGTTAAAGGGACAGCTATGGGCACAAGGTTCGCATTCAGTTATGCAAATCTATTTATGGGGAGCTTCGAAGAAAATGTGATCTAACACTCCCCATGGGGTGCGAACCTTGTGCTCTATAGACGCTATATCAACGATATGTTCTTTATATGGAAAGGAGATTTGGAACTTCTTAATTTATTTATTGAAGACTTAAACATTAACACATATGGACTTTCTTTCACACATGAGTATAGTACACTTAAAATAAGTTTTCTTGATGTAGAAGTAGAAATAGTGGATGGAGAAATTAGAACGCATACTTTTTCAAAAAAGTTGACTCCAACAACTACATTGACTCGAAAAGTTGCCATCACATTAATTGGAAAAAGGGAAATTTATGCTTACCTGATAAATTTATTTATTTTACGATATGACGAGTCCACAGATTTCATCCTTACTTATGGGATATAGCCTCCTGGTCAGCAGGAGGAGGCAAAGAGCACCACAGCAGAGCTGTATATATAGCTCCTCCCCTCCCTCCCACTCCAGTCATTCGACCGAAGTTAGAAAGAGAAAGGAAAAGCCAAGGTGCAGAGGTGACTGAAGTTTAACAAAAATAAAGACCTGTCTTAGAAAATGACAGGGTGGGCAGTGGACTCGTCATATCGTAAAAGAAATAAATTTATCAGGTAAGCATAAATTTCCTTTTCTTTTACAAGATATGACGAGTCCACAGATTTCATCCTTACTTATGGGATACAATACCAAAGCTATAGGACACGGATGAAAGGGAGGGACAAGACAGGAACCTAAACGGAAGGCACCACTGCTTGAAGAACTTTTCTCCCAAAAACAGCCTCGGATGAGGAAAAAGTATCAAATTTGGAAAAAGTGTGAAGAGACGACCAAGTTGCAGCCTTGCAAATCGGTTCAACAGAAGCATCATTTTTAAATGCCCATGAGGAAGCTACAGCCCTAGTAGACTGAGCCGTAATTCTTTCAGGAGGCTGCTGTCCAGCAGTCTCATATGCAAAACGGATGATACTCTTCAGCCAAAAAGAAAGAGGTAGCTGTAGCTTTCTGGCCCCTACGTTTGCCAGAAAAAAACAACAAATAATGAAGATGATTGACGAAATTCTTTAGTCACTTGCAAGTAAAACTTCAGGGCACGGACCACGTCCAAGTTATGTAACAGACGCTCCTTCTTAGAAGAAGGATTAGGACACAATGAAGGAACAATAATCTCCTGATTAATATTTTTGTTGGAAACAACCTTAGGAAGAAAACCAGGTTTGGTACATAACACTACCTTATCGGAATGAAAAATAAGGTAAGGAGAATCACTTTGTAATGCTGAAAGCTCAGAAACTCTACGAGCAAAAGAAATAGCAACCAAAAATAAAACTTTACAAGATAACAACTTAATATCTATGGAATGCATAGGTTCAAACGGAACCCCTTGAAGAACCTTAAGAACTAAATTCAAACTCCAAGGAGGAGCAATAGGTCTAAACACAGGCCTGATTCTAGTCAGAGCCTGACAAAAAGATTGAACATCCGGAATATCTGCCAGACGTTTGTGTAGCAAAATAGATATAGCAGAAATCTGTCCCTTTAAGGAACTTACCGATAACCCTTTCTCCAAACCTTCTTGGAGAAAAGATAAAATCATTGGAATCCTAATCTTACTCCATGAGTAGCCCTTGGATTCGCACCAATAAAGATATTTACGCCATATCTTATGGTAAATCTTTCTAGTAACAGGCTTACTTGCCTGGATCAAGGTATCAATGACCGAATCAGAGAACCCTTGCTTAGATAAAATCAAGCGTTCAATCTCCAAGCAGTCAGCTGCAGAGAAACTAGATTTGGATGATGGAAGGGTCCCTGAATGAGAAGGTCCTGCCTCAATGGAAGCTTCCACGGTGGCAGGGAGGACATGTCCACCAGATCGGCATACCAAGTCCTGCGAGACCACGCAGGAGCTTTGAGAATCACTGAATCTCTCTCTTCTGTTTGATCCGAGCAATCACCCGGGGAAGGAGAGCAAACGACAGATTGCTGACAGATAACAAGAGTGAGCCTCCGCCCACCGAAATATCTTGGACACTTCTGTCATCGCTAAGGAACTCCTTGTTCCTCCCTGATGATTGATGTAAGCCACAGTCGTGATGTTGTCCGACTGAAATCGGATGAATTTGGCCGAAGCCAACTGAGGCCAAGCCTGAAGCGCATTGAATATTGCTCTCAACTCCAGAATATTGATTGGAAGTAGAGACTCCGACCGAGTCCACACACCCTGAGCCTTCAGGGAATTCCAGACTGCACCCTATCCTAGAAGACTGGCGTCTGTTGTCACTATCACCCATGAGGGTCTGCAGAAGCACGTCCCTTGGGACAGATGATCTGGCGACAACCACCAAAGAAGAGAGTCTCTTGTCTCCTGATCCAGATCTATCTGAGGAGACAATCTGGCATAATCTCCATTCCACTGTCTGAGCATGCTCAGTTGTAGAGGTCTGAGATGAAAACGAGCAAACGGAATGATGTCCATTGCCGCCACCATCAATCCAATTACCTCCATGCATTGAGCCACTGATGGCCAAGGACTGGACTGAAGGGATCGGCATGTATTCAGAATCTTTAACTTTCTGACTTCCGTCAAGAAGATTTTCATGGATATAGAGTCTATTAGAGTTCCCAGGAAAGGAACCCTTGTCTGTGGAATTAGTGAACTCTTTTCTAGATTCACCTTCCACCCGTGAGTCCTTAGAAAGGATAGAACAATGTCTGTATGAGACTTTGTCAGCTGATAAGACGCCTGGATCAGAATATCGTCCAGATAAGGCGCCACTGCAATGCCCCGCGGCCTGAGAACCGCCAGCAGAGACCCTAGAACCTTTGTGAAGATCCTGGGTGCCGTGGCCAGCCCAAAAGGAAGGGCCACAAACTGAAAATGTTTGTCCAGAAAGGCAAACCTCAAGAACTGGTGATGATCTCTGTGGATAGGAATATGAAGATATGCATCCTTTAAGTCCACGGTAGTCATATATTGACCCTCCTGGATCAATGGAAGAATTGTCCGAATAGTCTCCATCTTGAAGGATGGAACTCTGAGAAACTTGTTTAGACTCTTGAGATCTAAAATGGGTCGGAACGTTCCCTCCTTTTTTGGGAACCACAAAAAGATTTGAGTAAAACCCCTGCCCCTGTTCCTGTATTGGAACGGGACAAATTACTCCCATAGTGGAGAGGTCTTTTACACAACGGAGGACTCTCTTTTTATCTGGTCTACAGACAATCGTGAAAGAAGAAACCTTCCCCTTAGGAAGGAATTTTTGAACTCCAACTGATACCCTTGAGACGCGATTTCTAGTGTCCAGTGATCCTGAACGTCTCGGATCGGGGGCCGCCCCTTCATGCTGTTTTGGGAGCAGCAGCAGGCTTCTTGGGTTGTTTACCCTTGTTCCATGCCTGGTTGGGTCTCCAGGTGAGCTTGGTTTGAGGATAATTCCCTTCCTGTTTAGTGGAAGAGGAAGGGGGATCTCCTTTGAAATTACGAAAGGAACGAAAATTACTCTGTCGTCCCCTTTGCTTAGATGTTTTGCCTTGAGGGAGGAGATGACCCTTACCTCCCATAATATCAGAACTGATTTCCTTCAAATCAGGCCCGAATAGGGTCTTTCCCTTGAAAGGAATAGCCAAAAGCTTGGATTTAGAGGACACATCCGCAGACCAATATTTTAACCATAAAGCTCTTCGTGCTAAGATGGAGAAACCCGAACTCTTAGCTGCTAATTTGGTGACCTGAAAGGAAGCATCCGTAATAAAAGAATTAGCCAGCTTAAGCGCCTTAATTTTGTCCTGTATTTCCTCTAAAGAGGTCTCAGTTCTAAGAGACTCTTCTAGAGCGTCAAACCAAAAAGCAGCCGCAGTCGTGACTGTTACAATGCAGGCCGCCGGTTGCAATAAAAAGCCCTGATGAATAGAGTTTTTTGAGAAGACCCTCTAACTTCTTATCCATGGGGTCTTTGAAAGCACAACTGTCCTTGATAGGAATAGTCGTACGCTTCACCAGGGTAGAAATAGCTCCTTCCACCTTAGGGACCGCCTGCCAAGAGTCCCGCACAGTGTCAGCTATAGGGTACATTTTCTTAAAAATAGGGGAAGGGGAGAACGGGATACCCGGTCTTTTCCATTCCCTTGCAATAATTTCCGAAATTCTCTTGGGAACCGGAAAGACGTTGGAATAAGAAGAGACCTCTAAGTATTTGTCTATCTTACTCAATTTCTCTGGTGGGACCACAATAGAGTCACAGTCATCCAGAGTCACCAAAACCTCCCGCAGCAAAAGACGGAGGTGTTCAAGTTTAAATCTGAAAGACATGACGTCCGAATCTGTCGGGGGCAATGAACTTCCCGAGTCAGACATTTCCCCCCCCCCCCCGACAGGGCCTCCCTACCCCTCAACTCAGAGCCCTGGGAAGGTATATCGGAGATAGCCATTAAAGCATCAGAAGTCGCAGGGACCACATGGGCTTCTGTCCTGCTGCGTTTGCCTTGTAACACTGGCAACTTAGATAAAACTTCTGTAAGAGTGGATGACATAACTGCAGCCATATCCTGCAGAGTGAATGAAGTGAAGAACACGGCGTCGCTTGGGCGGGCGTTAAAGTTTGTGACGCTTGGGGAAAAAAGCTGCGGCATACCCTGAGTCTCATCAGTCTGAGAAGCATCCTTAGATATACTTGCACTAAAGAAAATTTGTTCTTTAAATTGTAAAGCCCTCTCAGTACACGAGAAACAAAAAGGAATAGGGGGTTCCACATTGACATCTAAACACATAGAACATGTACTTTCCTGAAGTTCAGCCATGACAAACAAACCAGCAATAGCAATATTGGTCGTTTTTTTCTGAAAATTCAAATAAATTTAAAAAGCACTTTTAGAAAAGTTGCTGAAAAACGGGTGTACTGTCTCTTTAAAAATTAAAGCTGTATATGCGTTTGCTGCTTCGCAATAAACCTGCAGTAATTTGGAAGCACCCTAACAGTTTGAAAAGCTTTTACTGTAAGTGTATGACCGATTATCAATTTAGGCCTAAATTAACCCCTTGCACCGCCTACTTGTCCCAATCGAACACTGACTAGTCGTGGACGGCGCTCCTAAGGCCGCTTGTGATGATTGTAAACACAAGCGACTTAGGCCACACTGGAGCTTAGATACATGCTGCTCCAAGATAGGATCCGGATAGTAAATGCGCGTCTGAGCGCGCAAAACTCTAAGCCCCACCCATCGTGGGCACAACTAAAGTCCCCGGTTACAGAAAGAACCGCGTGGGAAATAAACATGTCTGTATCTTATAAAAAGTACTTTGAACCATCAATGTGCCCCCTCACAATAAAACACACTATACTATTATTGCCAAAGTTAACAATATAACACTTTGCTGCACATGCCACAATCTCCCAGCGTCAAGCCCATAATAAAAAGTAGCCACCGGTTAAGCCTTTATTAGGCCACTGATTATCTAAATAAGAAAGGGAATACTTATGCACATAACTTGACCCTGTGCAAAATGATTACCCCTTCCCTGTACAGGGAATAAGTGCCAGTCTGTTCTGAGATACTTCAGTCTCCCCAGAAATAAATGACTGTTCATATCTCAATGCTGAACGCAGTATGAAGCTGTCCCACACAATGAAGATATTCCTTTTCCTCACCTCCAGCACATCTGTGGGGACAAACAGGGTCTTAGATAATATATGCTAAGACCATCAGCAGGGCAGCAACCAATACGGGAGCGTAGCAGAATAAAAATCTCCCCAGTCCATTACTGAAAAGCCAGAAGCTCTAGCCCTGAGAAAAATAGCACACACTGATACCATTTAAAAATAATAAACTTTTGAGGAAGTTAAAAATAAAATTCAGCACATCTATAGTATGTACGAATCTGCATCTTGGTCCTTAGGTACTAAAGAAACAAATGATGAGGTTTGGTTCTACTGGAATCTTAGAAATGGCACTAACTACTCCAATTAACAATATTGGTTAGCAAGGGCAAATACAGAGTCCAATTATAAGTTGAATAGAAACTGGAAGATTGTGTAATAATCTAACTATTTCTCGGCATCCGATTATTTTCTTGTTTTTTTTTAGGTATAATAATGTTATTAACAAAAAAAAAAAATCCTTATGTATGAGTTATACGAATGTTTTGTCTGAGATGTACTAGTGGATGAGATATCCTTATGCCAAATGTATTGAGACTGTTTCCTATGCAACAGAAGGACAGTAAAGAGAAAGACTCTCAGAATTGTGATGGGCTCAAGATAATGCAATACCATTGATTATATAAGAGCTCTCGCAGATTGATGTACACTGCCTTTTAAAATTTATAATGCTCAATCTTTTGTATTTTTCTTCTTTTTTCATTCTACTGTACATCCGGATTTTTTGTTCTTGCTTCTAATAAAAATAATTTAAACATAAAAATAATAAACTTTTGATTGAAGAATCTAAACTCCTCACTTTACCTCTTCCTATCACTAACACAGGCAAAGAGAATGACTGGAGTGGGAGGGAGGGGAGGAGCTATATATACAGCTCTAATGTGGTGCTCTTTGCCTCCTCCTGCTGACCAGAAGGCGATATCCCATAAGTAAGGATGAAATCCGTGGACTTGTCATATCTTGTAAAAGAAATAATATTCCAAAAGGACAACTTCTCCATCTACGAAAAAACTGTACAAATATATATGTGATTATGAGACACAATCCAAAACCCTGATAGAGAGATTTGAGCATAAAGATTATGATAGAAAGAAAATCGAAAATATTGCAGATGACATTAAGAGTGTGGATAGGGAAAGTCTATTGCAGAAAAAAATTAAAAACAAAGATAAAAGGAGATTTAAATTCTGATATGCGGGTTCCAATCATCACTACTTATTCAGCACAATATAAATTATTTAAAAAAATAAAAAAACATTGGCATCTTCTATTGAAGGACCCATTATTAGGCCAAACACTAAGTAAACATCCAAGATTTATTTATAAAAAGGCAAAGAACTTGAAGTCTATACATTCCCTAGTGAAGTAAAAAGTAACAACAATAAGAAAATGTTCAATAGAGGAATTTTAGATCAAAGAGGATAAAAAATTAAAGGGTTTTATCCTTGTCACAGCTGCAAATCCTGTAAATATAGCAGCAAACTCAAAAAGATAAAATCTGAGTAAACAGGTAGAGAGAATAAAATTTTGGACATCATTATATGTACAGATACCAATGTAGTATATCTTATCCAATGTGACTTAATATGAAGTATTTCGGACAAACTAGCAGAAAATTGAAAGACCGTATCAGAGAACATTTATTGGCAATAGAACATCAGAGAGACGATACTGTTTTATATAAACATTTTAAAGACAAACATCAAGGTAAAATAGAGACACTTACATTCTGGGGTATTAGAAAAATACTTAAAGATGGTAGAAGAGGTAATACAGAAAAGAAACTTCTGAAACAAGAAGCAAAATTTATTTACAATTTTGGCACTCTCTCCCCAAATGGCCTCAACAGTGAATTGGACCTCAATTTTCTAATATAAATCCATCTTTATAGACCAAAACTCATATACATAACTTAAAAATTCTGTTTCCCACTTCCAGGACTAGTCCAATCAGAAATATATATCCCCCTTTTGCCATGAACTAATATGATCTAAAAATATATTTTTTTATCTTATCTTGGTTTTTAGACCAAAAGACATTGCAACATTATATATGTAAGGCCTTTGGATAAAAATTGGAGATAAAAATTAGAGAAAAGACTATAGAGAGACAATATATTTCCTAAATAATCGTTATAGATCAAACCATCAGTTTATATGTATATAAGCACTTACTCTTCTACCGAATTTAATAGATATAATTGTTTGGAGATTTAAAAACTCATAGTTTCCTTAAAAGAGTAGCTTTCAGATTAGTTTTCTACAACTGGGAATTTATTATTAATACAATAATTCATATATATATATATATATATATATATATATATATATATATATATATCCATCCCAGTTCACAAGGGTCGATAATGGAGGGACATGGATAACAATCAATAAATCTTATGAAATATTTAATATAAATTAGTTATGTTTTTAGCACAAACATAAAATTGTTATTAGAAAATAGTACAATAGTTTGAATGTTCCCATAATGACACTGAATAATGTATATTTGATGTATTTAAGCTCCATTTGACATATATTGGCTCATTATCATTAGACACATGCTCAGGGAATTTATTTTTTTATATACAAAGAATTTTATATTAGATATATTAGAATTGTTCGTTATAAAAAATTTTATTGGGATTTTTATTTTGTATTTTTCATTTTTTTATTTCTTAATCTAGTTCAGATTCATCGAAACTCATTTTCGCTGCCACTACCAATTGTTCTTTAAATGCAGCCAAATATTACAGCATTATAAGATTAAAACGACTATGAACAATCCACTCAGTATATTGGACTTCTTTTGAAGATTAAAATTCTATGGCTCATTTATGATCCCAATCAATTTCTAACGTGCACACTATAGGAAAAATATCAGCATTGATACTAATGGGTTAACAGGAAACCCTTTATATACCAATGAGAAGCTGGATCTGGTATACTTGACAAAGGCTTGCAGTCACAGAGCCGAAACGCGTAGAAGAGAACCAGCTCCAGCTCATAACTCTAAACTAACTGGCCAGTTAGCGTGAGCATCAGCACTCCCAAGACCGCCCCATTGTGAGCAACAAACGCTATAGTAGCAGAACACTCACACCAGGCGATAGGAGACTCGCTTAATACTGATTACCTTTGAGAGGTGAGATTTGAATTTACAACAAACAAGGAGACAAGCATAAGGATTGGTTGCTGAGAAATCCCGCCACATCCGGTAAGAGTCTAAGGACGTCGCTACTACCTGAGCAAACCCGGTCAAGCAGGGTAAGAAAATTTGAACCACCTTATTATACACACATCCCGCGGATATACAAGGGGAAAGAACACTTTGATCAGAAGGAACACTCGAAAGTTCTGTTTTTTTCCTGAATTAAAGCCCTGGTTTTAAGTCAATAAGTTGCACTAGTTATTAAGTTGAACAGTTCAAAAGGATATCCATATAAAAGACGTTTTATACTAATCATTCAGTCGCATTATTATAAAGTTCTGATAGTGTTGCCAATAAAGTGCACAGTGTTACTATTTGATCAATAACCACAAATCAAGGCGCACATTGTATCTTTACAAACATTATCTGCAACCTAATAACACGAGGAATATAACCAATGTGAGATTTTAATTGAGACTTTCAATATTATACATATTTTTTCATAATTATTGATTTTTTTCATTTTGCTAGAATTTTTCAGCTGCAGCTTTTTTTAGATCCTTTTTGTGTCAAATGATACTTTTTCAATTTTAATATTGTATTTTGAGCGGGAGTATATATATATATATATTATTATTTTTTTCACAATACTGTTACACGCCGGTGTATGATTATTGCATTTTTTTTTAGATTCTTTATACATATATATTTTCTTATATGATGTATTTATATGTGTATTTCCAATCAGATATCTGATAACTACCAGTGGACAGTGTCCATTGCTGTGTTTAATAAATTTAATTTAATTTCTCTATTATATAGAACACAACAAGTTTCTATTGAAGATTAAAATTCTATGGCTCATTTATGATCCCAATCAATTTCTAACGTGCACACTATAGGAAAAATATCAGCATTGATACTAATGGGTTAACAGGAAACCCTTTATATACCAATGAGAAGCTGGATCTGGTATACTTGACAAAGGCTTGCAGTCACAGAGCCGAAACGCGTAGAAGAGAACCAGCTCCAGCTCATAACTCTAAACTAACTGGCCAGTTAGCGTGAGCATCAGCACTCCCAAGACCGCCCCATTGTGAGCAACAAACGCTATAGTAGCAGAACACTCACACCAGGCGATAGGAGACTCGCTTAATACTGATTACCTTTGAGAGGTGAGATTTGAATTTACAACAAACAAGGAGACAAGCATAAGGATTGGTTGCTGAGAAATCCCGCCACATCCGGTAAGAGTCTAAGGACGTCGCTACTACCTGAGCAAACCCGGTCAAGCAGGGTAAGAAAATTTGAACCACCTTATTATACACACATCCCGCGGATATACAAGGGGAAAGAACACTTTGATCAGAAGGAACACTCGAAAGTTCTGTTTTTTTCCTGAATTAAAGCCCTGGTTTTAAGTCAATAAGTTGCACTAGTTATTAAGTTGAACAGTTCAAAAGGATATCCATATAAAAGACGTTTTATACTAAAGGGACAGTCTACACCAAAATTTTTCTTATTTAAAAAGATAGATAATCCCTTTATTACCCATTCCCCGTTTTTGCATAACCAACACAGTTATATTAATATACTTTTTACCTCTGTGATTACCTTGTATCTAAGCCTTTGCAGACAGCCTCCTTATCTAAGTGCCTTTGACAGACATGCAGTGTAGTCAATCAGTGAAGACTCCTAAATAACTTCACGGGAGTGAGCACAATGTTATCTATATGACACATGTGAACTAGCACAGTCTAACTGTGAAAAACTTTCAAAATGCTCTGAGCTAGGAGGCGGTTTTCAACTGTTTAGAGATCAGTTTGAGCCTAGCTAGGTTTAGCTTTTCAAAAATACCACTAAGGGAACAAAGCAAATTTGATGATAAAAGTAAATAGGAAAGTTGTTTAAAATTGCATGCCCTATCTGAATCATAAAAGTTTAGTTTTGACTTTACTGTCCCTTAATCATTCAGTCGCATTATTATAAAGTTCTGATAGTGTTGCCAATAAAGTGCACAGTGTTACTATTTGATCAATAACCACAAATCAAGGCGCACATTGTATCTTTACAAACATTATCTGCAACCTAATAACACGAGGAATATAACCAATGTGAGATTTTAATTGAGACTTTCAATATTATACATATTTTTTCATAATTATTGATTTTTTCATTTTGCTAGAATTTTTCAGCTGCAGCTTTTTTTAGATCCTTTTTGTGTCAAATGATACTTTTTCAATTTTAATATTGTATTTTGAACGGGAGTATATATATATATATATTTATATATTATTATTTTTTTCACAATACTGTTACACGCCGGTGTATGATTATTGCATTTTTTTTTAGATTCTTTATACATATATATTTTCTTATATGATGTATTTATATGTGTATTTCCAATCAGATATCTGATAACTACCAGTGGACAGTGTCCATTGCTGTGTTTAATAAATTTAATTTTATTTCTCTATTATATAGAACATAACAAGTTTGATTTGTAAACATCTAAATAATAATTTTTTTTTATAATTTTTTATAAATATTTTTTATAATTTTTTGGTGATAATTTGTTAAGACACTAAAATTAGGTCACTCATTATTTAAACAGATAGCCATAGGCGCCACCTCTAACACTCCTCCTCTTGCTCTGTCATGGCCAAGGAACTCCGAGTTCCCCCCTGATGGTTGATGTAGGCCACTGAAGTTATGTTGTCCGACTGGAACCGGATGAACCAGGCCGAGGCTAATTGAGGCCAGGCCAGAAGAGCATTGAAGATTGCTCTCAGCTCCAGAATGTTTATGGGTAGAACAGACTCCGACCGAGTCCATGTCCCCTGAGCCTTTAGAGAGCCCCAGACTGCTCCCCATTCCAGTAGGTTGGCCCGTTTTCACAATCACCCAGGTGGTTCTGCGGAAGCATGTTCCCTGGGATAGATGATCCTGAGACAACCACCAAAGAAGGGAATCCCTTGTCTCCTTCTCCAGATGTAACTGTGGAGACAGATCCACATAATCTCTGTTCCACTGCCTGAGCATGCATAACTGCAGAAGTTTGAGGTGAAAACGGGCAAACAGGATGATTTCCATAGCCGCTATCATCAGACCGATTACATTCATACACTGAGCCACTGATGGTCGAGGAGAAGACTGAAGCGTTAGACAAGAATCGACAATCTTAAGGGTCTTGATCCTATCCTGGATCTCTTCAAGGGGAGTGTCTGTCCGAATAGAATCAGACAACGCATCAAATCAGTATGCTGCCGCACTGTCTGAGAGTTCACCCTTAGATGCTACCAAAGTATCTTCCTCCTCAGATTTCTGGTAGGGGGCATTCGGAATAGACACAACACTGTCAGCAACCTTATTTACTGATTGTTTACATTTCCTCTTGCGTTTTCCCTGCAGCATGGGAAAAGCAGACAACGCATCAGAAACCGCAGAGGACATGAGGGAAACGTTGTCTTGCAACGTAACTCCAGGTGGAGTAAGAGAGGAAGCGCAGGGCACTGGAAGTGTTGACGATAAATTTTGGGACATTTGAGGAGAAAGCTGTGGCATATTTTGAACATTGTAAGAAGACTCCTGAACAACATCCGCCCTAGACAAAGTTTATCCCTGTAATGTAAATTTCTCTCAATTCATGAGGAACAGAAAGGGATTGGTGGTTCCACATTAGCATCAAAACATAAAGAACATGTAACATCTTGCAGGGCCTCTTGGTCCATCTTTATTTTCCAATAGAATAAATAGATAAACTATTTTATTAAGAAAATACAACACACAAAACAAACTTTACTGTTCCTTTAAATTTTAAAACAAAACTGCTTTATTTTTCTGCAACCAAATAAAGTATCACAAAAACACTCTGGACAACCTCTACACCTCAGCTTAGCGGAGGTGCTTACCTGCCCGACATCGGAGTGTATACTCTGCTAGATGAAGCAGACTCAACTTCTATTTTCTGTCAATTGAAGTCCGTTATCCGCAACAATGTTAATAGCTGTGACGAAGCTTTCTCCGCTCCGGAACACAGGAAGTGTATAGGAGAAAGGCGCGCAACAGAATTTGCCGTCTCAGCTAACCTCGCCCATCGTGGGTGTTACAAGATTTACCTCCCGCTCGGCCAAATGTACTGTAAAGCTGTCGGATATATACAAAAGTAAAAAACACCACCTCTGAGCCTGCTCTCCTCGTCCCCAGTGCCTGCCATTACTGCCCATAATAAAATGATCCCCTAAGCCATAGGAGGATGTCTTTTGTCACAGTAGAACTTTTAAAGTGCCATCTTTTATTCTGTATACGCTCCCAGAAAATAAAAAGTTAGCACTTACCTTTAGAAATCTGCACAGCAGCAAGGCAGCTCACTAGGTTTGAGAGGTATATTATGTTCCCTCACATGGACCCATGGAAAAAAAACGCAAAGACTGAGTAATCTTACTCAGGCTTTTGAAGTTAGGGCAGCATTAAATATATGGAAGGCGCAGTGATGATTATACCCCACAAGTTCCCATTGCTTGAAAGCCACCACTGCTCTACTGAAGAGACTGATATGGACTACGGCTACACCCTAGGACAAAGCAGCACAATCTTGCACTACTTAAAAATAATAAAATCTTGCTTGAAGAATCTTCTAACACCTAAACTTTACCACTTCCTTGCTCTAACGTAGGCAAAGAGAATGACTGTGGTTGGAGGGAAGGGAGGTGATATTTAACAGCTTTGCTGTGGTGCTCTTTGCCACCTCCTGCTGGGCAGGAGTGGTATTCCCAATAGTAATTAGATGATCCGTGGACTCACCGTGTCATTAGAAAGTTATTTATTTTCTTCTTTTACCAAATGAAGACTAAATACGCTAATATGCTTCTTAAAAGGACCACTGTAAGTTCAACTTATTGCGCTTTTTTTAAAAAAAAAACCTTTATAAACCTATTTGTCATAGGATGTCTTTATGTCTTTCCTACTTGATCGTTGCAATCCGATTTCTAAAAAATGAATGTTTCCAAACCTACTCCGTGGGTAGCTGATGCTCCTAGCCAATCCAGTGTGCAAACCGCAGTTTGAAGATGGCGGCCGAAATTGCGCAACGTCATTCCACAACAATAGCATTGATTGCTATTGACAATGCGCATGCGTTAATCCCTATGATGTCCTGGAAATTGCGGCATCAGTAAGACACAATGCGCAAGTGCTATTTTGGCCCAGTTTTGTACGCATGCGATTGTCTACAAATTATTATAATTACATGGAAAAGTGGCGAAAATGGTTGATTGTTATATACACATATCGGCTAAAAAAGTGGGCTGGTTTAGATGACGTTATAGATGAAAATTTAAAAGCAGATTTAAAAGTTTGAGGCATCGTTTTGAAAGAGTTTGAGGTTGGTCATTTTTATTTCATCAAAGTAATTTGAAATATGTGTTTTAAAAAAATAAAATATAAAAGTTTGTAATCTTTTACAATAAAGGAATTATTGCATTACATATAGCAGTTGTGGAAAGAAGGTAATCTTAAACTTTTTAACACCGTTATTCCATCCAAAATTTTCTGGGCTTTTTTAATGCCGATGGACAGAATACAACGTCCTAACAGGGTGGCTTTCCTGAAGCCACTGGCGCTTCCCTGATGGGATCGTGGTCTGGAGGGCGTGCCTAGCATCATAGGGACGCCCCCCTGACACGATCCCATCATTGAACTCTCGTGATCACATGCACGATCGAAAGATTTCAAATTGTTTACAGCAGTTGTTCCGATGTAGACACTTTAACCCCGGCAGGAAAGGGTTAATAAGACCTATTCTGTCAGACAACTTTAAAGGGAGGTGAACTCAGCCTTTAAAGGAGTTTATTGCTTTGTGACCAATGGAATATTAAGGCTGTATCACAGATAAGGTTGCATAGCTATTTCAATAACTAGGTAAGTAAAAGAACAAGACACCTCTGTGAAATGCCAAGCAGGGAGGTAAGGTCTAAGAAAATAAAAAATTATGCTTACCTGATAAATTTCTTTCCGGACATGGAGAGTGCACAACGTCATTCCAATTACTAGTGGGATATTCAACTCCAGGGCAGCGTAACTGCATTACCCATAACCCCCAGTCATTCAGCTGAAGGAAATGAAAAAAGGAAGAAACACAAGGGTGAAAAAGGTGCCTGAGGTTTACTGAAAAAAACTGCCAAATTAAAAACCAAAAAAGGAGGGCGGGGTCGTAGACTCTCCATGTCCGGAAAGAAAGTAAAGAAAACTAAATGTATGCTTACCTGATAAATTTCTATGACATGGAGAATCAAAGTCATTCCAATTACTAGTGGGAACCAATACCCAAGCTAGAGGACACGGAATGAACAGGGAGGGAGGGAAAAAAAGGCAGGAGGACCTAAACAGAAGGCAACACCACTTGTAGAATCCTTCTCCCAAAAGAAGCCTCAGCCAAGGCATAAGTATCAAATTTGTAGAATTTGGAAAAAGTATGCAAAGAGGACCATGTTGCTGCCTTGCAAATCTTTTCCAAAGAAGCTTCATTTTTTAAAGCCCAAGAGGAGACAGCCCTAGTGGAATGAGCCGTAACTCTGTCAGGAGTCTGCCGTTCAGCAGTCTCATAGCCAAACAAATCAAACTTTTCAACTAGAGGGACAGGCTAGTAGAAGTGGCCTACTGACCCTTACGCTTTCCAGAAAAAAAACAGCAAAAAGGACAGAAGATTGCCTAAAATCTTTAGTAGCTTGTAAGTAAAATTTTAGAGCCCACACAACATCCAAATTATGCAAAAGATGTTCCTTATGAGGATGAGGACAAAAAGAACGAACAACAATTTCCTGATGTTTTAATCCAAAACCTTAGGAAGAAACCCTAATTTGGTACAAAGGACCGCCTTAGCATGAAAAATAAGGTAGGGGGAAATCACACTGTAAAGCTGAAAGCTCAGATACTCTGCGAGAGGAAGAAATGGCAACAAGAAACAAAACTTACCAGGATAACAGTTTTATATTAACATGCAATAGCTCAAACAGAGCCTGCTGCAAAACTTTAAGAACTAAATTAAGGCTCCACGGGGAAGCAACAGGTTTAAACACAGGCCTGATTCTAACCAGGGCCTGTACAAAGGCTTGAACATCTGGAAGGTTTGTGCAAAAGGATAGATAACACAGAAATCTGACTCTTTAGAGTACCAACGATAAACCCTTATCCAGGCTCCGGTAGAATCCCTTAGATTCACACCAATAAAGATATTTATGCCAAATCTTATGAAAAATCTTGCAAGTAACCGGCTTTCGAGCCTGAATCATAGTTTCAATGACCCCTTCAGAAAAACCACGTTTGGACAGAACTAAGCGTTAAATCTCCAAGCAGTTAGAGAATCTAGATTTGGATGAAGGAAAGGACCCTCAGAGGAAACCTCCAAGGAGGTAGAGATGACATCCTCACCAGATCCGCGAACCAGATCCTGCAAGGCCATGCAGGAGCTATTAGAATCACTGATGCTCTCTCCTGCTTGATACGAGCGATGACTCGTGGAAAAAGAGCAAACGGAGGAAACAGATAGACCAGAGAAAACCTGAGCTCTTAGAGGGCCCCCAAAAGGCTGGCGTCCGTAGTCAACAATCTCCCAGGAAGGTCTCAGAAAGCAAGTTCC
Source organism: Bombina bombina (assembly GCF_027579735.1). Classification (NCBI taxonomy): domain Eukaryota; kingdom Metazoa; phylum Chordata; class Amphibia; order Anura; family Bombinatoridae; genus Bombina; species Bombina bombina. The sequence goes on along the minus strand of NC_069499.1, from coordinate 182,168,599 downwards.
CCCAAGACAGATGTTCCTGTGTCACCTACCACGAGAGAGAGTCTCTTGTTAGAGGAGACAGATTTATCCTCTGAGATAAATCCGAATGATCTCCGTTCAATTGACGGAGCATACAAAGCTGCAGCGGTCGAAGACATAACCGTGCAAAAGGAACGATGTCCATGGATGCCACCATCAGACCAATCACTTCCATGCATTGGGCCACAGATGAACGAGAGGCAGACTGGAGAGCAAGGCAGGAAGCAAGAATCTTGTCTTTTCTGACCTCCGTCAGAAAAATCCTCATGGACAGGGAATCTATTCTAGTCTCTAGGAAACACACCTTGGTAGATGGAACAAGAACTTTTTTTCCAAATTCACCTTCCACCCATGGGAACATAGAAAAATACAACAGCATCTCTGTATGAGATTGGGCTAGTTGAAAAGATGACGCCTGAACCAAGATTTTTGTCTAGATAAGGCACCACAGCAATTCCCTGGGATCTGATCACAGCCAAAAGCGCCCCCAGAACCTTTGTGAATGTTCTGGGAGCCGTTGCCAGACTGAATGGAAGAGCAACAAATCGGAAGTGCTTGTCCAGAAATGCAAACCTCAGATAATGACGGTGTTCCCTGCGAATGGGATCATGAAGGTATGCATCCTTCAGGTCTATGGTCGTCATAAACTGACCTTCCTGTACCAAAGAAAGAATGGAACAAATAGTTTCCATCTTGAAGGATGGAACCCTGAGGAATTTGCAAAGGCACTTGAGGTCTAGAATGGGCCGAAAAGTTCCCTCCTTTTTGGAAACCACAAATAGATTTGAATAGAATCCTAGACCCTGTTCTGCTAGAGGGACAGAAACAATTACTCCCAGAGACTAAAGGTATTTTACATAGTTTAATAAGGCCTCCTCCTTTACTTGGTTTGAGGATAGTCTTGACAGGAGAAATCTGCCCTTGCATATCCAGGACTGATGAAAAAGAGAAAGCCGCCCCCCACCTGATCCATACTGGAATCGGAGGCGGATCCTTCATGCTGAAGGCTTCTTGTTTTGTTTTCCCTTGTTCCAGGGCTGGTTGGATTTCCAAGAAGATCTGGGTTGATCTGGTTTAGAAGAGGAAGAGGACTTTTGTCCCTTAAAGTTACGAAAGGAACGAAAATTATAAGTCTGACGACTTCTAAGTCTATTTTTCTTGATCTGAGGTAGGAAAGATCCCTTTCCACCAGTAATCTCTGAAATGATCTCTGCCAGACCAGGTCCAAACAGAGTCTTTCCCTTGTAGGGTAAAGTCAAAAGCTTGGCTTTAGAGGACACAGCGGACCAAGATTTCAAACACAGAGCCCTGCAAGGTAGAACCGTGAAGCTAGACATCTTAGCTCCCAGACGAATTATCTGCCTATTGGCATCACAGATAAAGGTATTGGCTAATATGAGAGCATTGAATCTATCTTGGATCTCCTCTACTGTAGTTTCCTCTGTAATAAGATCCGACAATGCATCACACCAATAAGATTCAGCTCCTGTAACCATAGCAATACTCACTGCTGGTTGCCACTGTAAACGTTGAAGGATATACATCTTCTTTAAATAAACCTCAATCTTCTTATCCATTGGGTCCTTAAAAAGCAACTATCCTCTATAGGAATGGTAGTTCTCTTGGCAAGAGTAGAAATAGCCCCTTCTACTTTAGGAACAGTGCGCCATGAGTCATGAATAGAGTCAGCAACAGGAAACATCTTCTTAAAAACAGGGGAAGAGGAAAAAGGAACCCCTGGCTTATCCTTTTCCTGAGCAATAATTTCAGACATCTTCCTTGGGACAGGAAAACGTTCCTCAGAAGATGAGGAATCAAACTCTATACAATTTAGAAGACCTTGTGGGGTTGACAGCAACCGAAGGTTCATAGTTGTCTAAAGTAGCTATAACCTCCTTCAAAAGTAACTGGAGGTGTTCAAGCTTAAATCTAAAAGTAACCTTTTCTGATTTAGACGATTTGTTTGCTGAAGTCTCAGAATCTGAGATTTCACCTTCAGAAGCTACTAAAGTATGTTCAGACATCTAAGCAAGAGTGGCTAATGCAGTCCTAGAGTCAGAAGCCCTAGAATCAGGCAAATGTTTAGATTTTCTCTTACGCTTAACCCAATTTAGGGAAAGCTGACAAAGCCATTGTTACTGCAGAAGAAACCTGAGCGGCAAAATCCTCAGGTGAATAAACACCCCAGGTGGATAAGCACAGAATGAGACACAGTTAAAGCTTGAGACGTTTGCGGAGAAAGCCGAGGCATGTCACGCACAGCATCATCCTGAGAGAAACTTGGCTCAGAAGGGAGTAATTTATCTTTAAACTTTAAAGTCTTTAATAAGCATGAGAAACAGGACAATTTGAGCATCTAAACACTTGTCCACAGACACTGACTGATCTAAACCAGGCTTCCTTACTGCAGTCACAGTCCAATTCGCAAATAATAAAAAAATTATTGAGTGTAAAAATAAATAGTAAACCCCGGTTCACAGCGTTCCTATTTTACTCTTAAACAATTGTCAAAAATAAAAAGCACCTCAGATGCCTGAGGCTCCTACCGTACAAGAGGAAATACCCAGTAGTAAATGGAAAGGCTTGTACTCTCACGATCCGCTAAGTTGAAACCAAAGATCCGGCACAAACTCTCAATGTAAGGCACTCCTACGCACCACCAACCTCACTTTTGTGCTGTTCCGTAAAAGAGGAAGTACAGGGTCACGTGAGCGGAGGAGAAATAACACTGCGCCACAGAAAAAGACGCATGTGACAAAACGGCATAGTAACGGCCATTAAAGTTGAACTGCCCCCACATCACAAATAAACCTGTCGCTGAGCCAAAAATAGAGAACCACTATAATAAAACATCATAGTGATATCTCTGTACAAGTCCCAATAATGCAAGTTCCCCAGCAATAAAATGAACTCCTCATCCAAGTGAAGTCTCTCTTACTGTGTAAATGTCTCAAATATAAACAATATAAAGTTAAAAATGTCCCCCAAAATGTATCCTTAACTATAAAAGAATAACTAGTGCCAGAAAAAAAAAAAGCCATAAGAGGATTAACCTCCTAAGTGCTGCTCTCCTTCAGTACCTAGAAGGCAAAAGCACTTATCTTAGATCCTGCAGAACAGATGCTGCACTTTAGGTGTGACAGGTACTGTACTCCCTGTCATTGACCTATAGGAAAATAAACAGAGAAACCAACTCTGCCTTTTTTGCAAAGGGGAAGCAAGTGTTAAAATAAAAAGCAAGGACTACCTTGCCGCCTTTTAACTGCTTAAAAGACACCACTACTCTTACTCAAGAGATTAACGTGGACAAAGCTAAAACTCCAATCATTGCTTGTAGGGAAAAGTACCCATAAAAGGATTAAAATCTTCAGACACCAACTTCGCAAAACCTCCATTGACAGAGGCAAAGAGACTGACTGGGGGTTATGGGTAAAGCAGTTACCCTTAACAGCTTTGCTGGAGTGCTCTTTGCCTCCTCCTGCTGTCCGGGAGTTGAATATCCCAATAGTAATTGAAATGACGGTGGACTCTCCATGTCATAGGAAAGAAATGTATATCTATATAACCACATTAGCTTTGTCTTATCTACATTTTTAGTTGTTATATATTTGTGTATGTGATTGTTTAGTATGGATATCTTTGTTCCTGGGGGCAGAACATTCAGTAAAAAAAATAAAAAAAACAAACCTAGTTGACAAAATTAAGCTGGATTATTCATTGCAAATTCTTCTCAGATATACAGGTACATTATGGTCCGGCTTACATCTTGTGCTTAATGCTCCAGCCACTGATGACATCCCAATCTGGGCTGCATATTGCTTCCAATCACATAAAGCTCACTAGTTGGATTCAACAAACTGTCAATGCTATTCAGCAGAATGCATAGATGCAGCACAGTTTGTGATGGAATCAGTGGGCGGAGCATGGGAGCCATTTCAAACTGGCCAGAAACAATATAACTTTTTTACCATTCCTGCTGCATGATATAGAAAGGGTGCAGGAGACTATTTGCAGCTTAATTTAAGGTAAGACTTTAAGATGACTAAGGTGTAGACTGTCCCTTTAAGGTGTTTTCGCATAGTACTCAGTTATTGGGGGAGGGTGGAGTCTGCTTATAACCAACAATCTCGTTCTCATGTTAGTGAGAAATGGGACAACACACAACAATGGGAACATTGCATCTTAGCTTTGAAAACTTAGCAATAATTATTCAACATGCAGATATAATTATAAATGAAAAAGATGGCTCAAACTTTTTAATCTCAACATTCATAGCATAATAAATGTACACTAAGCTTTTTTTTATTTATTTATAAGTCCCATTAACTTTAAAAATTAAAGAACTATATTTTGCCCTTTTTTTAAAGGGACATAAAAGTGCAAAAATAAAAGTTAACGTTATAGTGCAATATTCAAAATAAAATGCTCTAACATGTATATACCTATGTGTATCCCCTGGAAAAGAAGGAATTTCTGGGACCTAGCTGAACACAACTGGTGAGCCAATGACAAGAGGCATTTGTGCTATTCCTCAGATTACTGCTGCTCCTGAGCCTACCTACATATAGATTTCAAGAATGACTCCTAAAGAATAAAGTAAAATTTATAAAAAGTACATTGAAAAAGTCTTAGAATTTCATGCTCTGTCTGACCAATGAAAGTTTAATTTTGACTTTTATGTCCTTCATGACCTTACTGCTTTGGTAATTTTCCCCTTTATTTAAATGTTCTTATTTTCATTCTCTGTAAACTGAATCTCTACATTTGATAACAAACAAATTACAACCATTAAGAAATTTATTATACATCAGGTTGATTAATAGTCACAATAGTGAGGAAAATTCTTACAAACAGATCTTCTAGATACCAAATATTGACATTTTTACATTGGACAGAGTGTTTCTTTCAAAACTTAACTTAATGTGTTCCATAACTTAAAATATTGTTTGAACACCCTCATATACCAGTGAAAAGAAGGGTATATTTTGGTGTGAAGAATTAAAAACATTGTAAATTCTTGCTGTCTTTAAATGAAAATGGAGGGGGACACTTTAAAATACCATCTTAATGTTTATTCTCTTTATCCACATTATGAGAAGCATCTTCAGTGAAGGCTAGAGCTTTCCTATCAGAGGAACTGTGCAATATGACCAGCTTCTCTGATAATAAAGTCACTAAATTAGGATCCATGGCTTTAAAGGCAATCTTTACATGTTGTTGAATCCCATCATTCCTTTCATATTCCCAGCAGCACCTTGCTGGAATTGTCTCATCATGGACTGGAGGCCAGCCATGCCACCTGAAAACACAAGGATTTTGAGACGTTAAATTCTAGAGATAATGATGTATTCACGCAAAAACTGACCAGAGAATAATACACAGAGTTGTTTTAAAAAAATGTTTGTTATGTAAAGTAATGGGTGCCATGTTGTAACCTAGGTTTCCCTTATATTATTCTCCTCTGCTAAGACCAATTAGGGACGGATATATCCGAGTTGCCACAGTGAGCAAATAACAGATTTGCAGAATGTAGCAGGTCAGATATGTGAAGTTTGGAGTCTGCACTATAATTTATCACAGAAATGTGATAAACAATTTTCAGAGTTAAATTACAGGTAAAGGGTACACATAATTAAACACTGAGATGGTTAAATAAAATGTTTAATGTCTCACTAAGATCTTGTTGGACTGGCTTAATCACTAAAACTGGTTTAGAAGTGGGGCATTGTGTTCACATTTTTAGCTTAATTTAAATGAGAGTAATTCAAAATGTAATACAGCCTTTTGAAAAAGATGTTCTTGTGATGAACAAACTGACTTTTTATTCTACGGCTTAGACTTGTCTGTCTCCGGTATCAGCTGTGCACAAACACGCAATTCCTGCTGGTTTCAGAATTTTTTTATAAAACATTTTCTTGGAATTAGATTTTAATAGCTGATCTTTCCTGGATAGTATAGCATTATTTAAATACAACGTCTCTTGCTTTTAAAATTATATATCACAATTTAAAAATTAAAATAAACTAAAAAATTGTGGTTAGCTATCCGACTTACAAAATAAGTTTAGTTGGTACTTTATAAGATGACATGACATATTAATCAAGAAAAGGATTGACATCTAGTTAAAAGAACACTTAAAGGGATATGAAAGTCTGCTTTCACTGATTTTACCTTTTATTTCTTATTTTAAACTTCATTTGTGCAATGTCTAATAGTTCCTGTCACAGCCCTACAAGGAGGCTGTGGTCTCTACAGGAAGTAATTAAGAACTTGATGTTAAAACTTCTAGAGTAACACAAACTGGTTAAGTATCAATTGCATACTAGATAAACAGGGAGTCAGATTTCCCATGCTCAGAACAGGCAGAATGCAACCTAAGTTCCCACAGCTCTCTTTCCCTGAGGGCAGTGGCTACACTGAGAATTTCAAGTAAATCTATTGCTGTTTTGTTTTTTTACACAATCTGTTTCTTTTTAGGTTTTCTTTGATTTGACGTGTATTTACTAAAGAAGTACTGCTTAATATACCTTTAGCACACATTCTGTTTCAGATGTCAGGATATTGTAGGAAGCCCACAAAGGAGTAATCAGAGGGAAATTAATAATTATAAAAGCATTACACTATAAAACTACACTGACCACTACTAAATTTTACACAATATAGCAGTTAAGATTTTACACAAAAAAGACCCTTTAAACTGATATTTGGTCAGAATTGGAGAAACAAAGAAATTTTAAGAAATCTAGTTGATAAGGGATGTAAAAGGCAAGCACTGCACCTGAAGCAGCAATTCTCTAGGATGTTAGCCAAAAAGTGTGTATATACTGCCAGTCAGGGATCAGAGTGGGAAACTTTGCTCAATAAAAGAGCTTATATCTGAAGCATTCTATGCTTACTATGAAAAGTTATATAATCCGTCTCACCCGTAGTCAGAGAGCTTCTGCTAAGGATCGCACCAGAATAAACCAGGCACATTAACAGTAACAACAAGAGATATAGTAAATAAAACAGTAAGTTTTAAGGAATTAGATAAAACTTCCAGGTCAGATGGTTGCACCAATTATTACTACAAAAAACAAATATATAAATTAAAATACCCCAAAATGTGTAGTTAATTTAACTCGGCAATGAAAAAAAGCCCTTCCTCAATCAGTCCCTAGAAGTTCTTATAGTGTTGTTCCTAAACCAGGGAAAACTGTTGAAAAGGGTGGAGAATTATAGGCTGATCTTGCATTTAAATACTGATATCAAGATTTTAACTAAAATTATTAGCAAACAGGCTTCTCATTAATATGCAGTTCATTAAACATGGTGACCAGGTGGGTTTTTGTTCAGACAAAGGAAGCCTGGGAAAACCGAGCCGCACAGCTGATTTTTTTGTTCCGATGTAGACAAAAAAGTCCAGGTGGGAAGGGGTAAAACAAATATCTTGTTTGCTGTATTTGTTTATCAATATCCGATCTCCACCCACCACTTCTCATTTGGTGTAGCCAATCTGGGATTGAGTCTGCAGCTAGCAAGTCTATACACCACTATAAATACAGTTGGTATACAGTGCATAGTGTCCCATAGTTTACCTAATCTACAGATACCAGGCATGTGTATAACCCTTACCCATGTGTTGCAGCACTCTTGGGTCCATCATTTTGGCCATTTGCTGGTTCAATTTTGCCATTTGTGATGGGTTTACATTCTTAGACATATCACCACCTGCAAATGAAAGTGTTTTTTTTTAGATTCTGTAGAGAAATATATAGCTGTACTTTAAAATAAATAAATATATATATATATATATATATATATATATATATATATTTATATTACACACACATACACATTAGAAGGGAACAAACATTAGCATCTTTAACATGTTTAGAAGGCCTACTCAAAAACAAATAATTAATAATAACCTGTTTAATAATAAACGTTGAGAATCAAAATTACTATTAATAAGGTTTGAGGCATACTAAGTGCTAATAGAAGACCTGTTTTAACTACTGCTTGATTACATATGGTTGATACAATAACTAAATAAAAGGGTTCCATGTTTTACATCAGCATATCAAACAATTCAATGGCTATGTCTGTTTTGAAAGTATATGTACATGTTTAGTGGCATAAAGATGCAAACTTACAAATATTACATTAATTATAAATATTTCTTACCTTTGAAAAGACCTTTAATTCCACCCATCTTTTTAACCATTTGTGCAAACTTAGTGTATTGTGCTAGAAGTTCCTGCACATCTCTGGTTGAGACACCAGAGCCCCTGGCCACTCTCTGAATTCTCCCAGGCTGCTTGCTGAACAGTTTTGCACCATCTGTGTTGTCTAGCTCTGTTAAAGCAACAGTAACAAACAAACGATTTGGTTTGGGGTTTTTTAAAACCTTTTTAGCACTTTCTAATGATTTTATCATCTGTTGGTCAGTTGGTTTAGGCATAATATAGAGGCCAAAGCAAACTGAAAAAACAAAAACACAATACACCTAAAAAAGGTGCACTGCACAGCCGAATTTTTAAATGGACATTAAAACTAAATAAATATTAGATAGAATAATGTACTGAAAACAAATTGACCTGAAAAAAATATATTGATATATTTTTTAAAAAATTATTAAGTGTTTAAATATTGAAAAAAATATTAAGTTTTAGTGCATATAAATAAATGGGTGCTGCCATGTTGTAATCTAGGTTTCATATTCTGCTGAGGATAATTTGGGACAGTGACTAAGGATTCTATGAAATGCAGTGTTGAATCTTGGGTCTGCACTTTTATCTTACAGGAAAAGGAGACAGAAGATTGTTTTTTCTTCAAATAAATATTATTAAACATTGTACATTGTATATTATCTCAAAGTTATCTCAAATTAATGTAGCATCATGTGCATTCTTTTTATTCTTTTATTGGAAACTAACTTTCGTTTTGCTGAAATAAAACAGTTCACATTTTTGAGAGTAGAGAATTAAGCTTTTAATCTCATACCAACCTTATATGAAAATACTTATTGTTTCACAAATGCAATATAATTTTACAGAAGCACTCGAGAGTTATCACAGTCTACTGAGCACTTTCCTGATGAGGTTTCTGACATCACAGTATAGTAATGACAAAACTTCACTAGGCAAATACATTATTGAACTCAATAGTTAAGATGAATTGTCACAAGTGAAAACTGCATCCAATTTCTTCATATCTAGGACACCGTTTCCAGATTAAAAATTATATAAAAAGCAAAATGTTTTACCTTGGTCATTCATGCTGTCCATTATTGTCATTAATTTCTTTAATCGAGCCATAGATTCCTGTTCATTACCCTTGCTCATAAAATCCTGCCCAAATCCAGGTATCATACCCTGTTAATAAATATCAGATATGATTAGATTCACTTTCTCTTTCAAAAATACTATTCAAAATAATACATTTCTAAATTCTTCAAGGCAAACCCAAAGGAAAGAGTATAATATTTATACATTAACTTTTATATACTACTCAGAATTGCCAAGGACAACACAATGAGTAATACAGCAAGAACTACTCACCAATATCTGGCTAAAGGGACCCATTTTCATGATATTTTGAAACTGCTCATACATATCTCTTAAAGTAAATTGACCTACAATAGAAAAAAAATAATTAGCTTATTATTAAAGCATCACAGATGTATTAGATCATGTGTGTGCAATTAATTTGGAGACAGATTAACAGAACAGTCCTGCAGTCCTCATGCTGGGGGCATATATGTATGTATAGATACTGAAAGAGAAATATATACACCATATATATTATATATACTCACACACATTGGCAGAAATGCATTTGTTATGATTGTACATTGACACTGTTAATGGTCCTGAAAAGGTCAGAGGTCAGGTTCTGTTACAGATCACATTTTATAAAACAAGAATATTTTTCTTTTTTTAAATATCCAAATATTGAAAACAATCCTGAATCCACACGTTAAATAGATGGTAGAACTTAGTATCCTACACTAGATCTCTAGAAAAGCTCCACAACTTTAATGGGGGGGGGGGGGGGGGGAGAGAGAAGAACATGATGAAATGCTGGAACAATACTGGGTCTCATTGACCTCTTAGTATCAGACTTCTCCATCTGATCATCTATTTCTTCCCCCACTAAGTTTTTGATATAAATAAGAGGTTTCCATACATTTGCTTTTATCAACTATATCTAATTTGGAGATCATAGGCAGTACACCTTAGGCACACTCGACTGATACATACCACACCACGTGAAATCACTGGGTGTCACCAACTCAGATTTTTTGGCTTTAAAGGTACCATTCATTAATCATTCTATTATTTTGTATACTGTGCATACTCTATTTTAATAACCGTGTCCTTAATATACAGCTTAAAGAATATATATCAATGGTTATATTAATATATTTTCTTATGGTTATCTTATTGTTAAACTGACACACTATATGTACTCTGTTTGCAAAACCTCACCATTGATATTATGTAGTTATGAACTAAGTTCTCATTTGTCACTTAGATTAACCTGTCTATTCACTTGTTTTTCAAGTTCAAAATATTTAACAAACTTTATGGTTCTTATAAAAAAATAAGGTAATATGTTAATGCTTTTTAGATGAGACTACAGGGCAGCTAAAACCTACATATAAATAAATAGTTGTACTAGGTAAACTTCATAGGAACCCCACTGCTTAGAGCCTTTCAGTATTTCTCTCTGGAAAGCTGCAACTAAAGCAAAGCCATCTAGCCATGTAAATATATGAATATCTGCAAATTTAGTTGCTATGCATTTATAAGTAACTGCTACATTTTATTAGTCAAGTGGCAGTAACTCTGAAAATGTGCTTGACGCTATAACAGTACAGCTAGATAACCTGTAATTCATGGTATTCGTCACATCAGGAAATTCAGTTTCCAAGAAAAATGAAGGAAATGTTTGAGAAGCTTTACATTCTTATTTTCTTACATTAGACGTTCCTATGATAACAATTCTTAAAAGGTCTCCCTTAGACTGAACTACTAAGATACTTTTTAATCATGAAGAACGTCAGACCTAGTTTCACAATATTTTTATTGAATCTGAAATGAGATGTTTGTGGACCAGATATTAAATATTAGAAAGATCAATGTGAAAGACTTAAGCACTAAGTTTTTATTGAACATGTATCTTTTCAAATCTTCACAGCTTTATCATAACATTGAATTCTTAGCGTTTACTCAGAGAAACAGAAAAAAACTTGAATTATGTTATCAACATTTTGAACTATACTTTTATAGCCATGTCTGTCTGTGGTTGCCCAACATTTATTTAGAAAGCTTTTAATACAACGAAAATATGTTTCATTTTCTTATTGCAGTGTTTGGAAACACTGTGGGGAAACCAAATCTCAGGGCTTTTCTAGAAATGTAATGTGCTCCACAATTATTTTACTTTGGCCAACCACACACTGAAGCGTGATGCAAACCTCATGTGGACGAGTTCAATTAAGAATAAAACAGTGAACATATTTTTTTTTCTTGGCTTTACTGAGATATTGAGATATATACCTACACACAGTGTATTAGGTCGTAGAATCACAAGACCTTGCTGATCTCATTTGCATACCCTTACCCAGAATACACCGCAACATTGCAAACATGTTGCATAATTATTTTATTAAATCATATTTATAATCTGTTCTGTGTTAAATGTACTTATGTGAGATACCATTGTAGAAGATGTCTATCTTGTACTGGAGTTTGTAAATTTTTTTGGCTTTATGACAAACTTTTAGACTTGTTCTTGGCTACTGAAAACCTAAAAAAGGTTTGCATTGCTTTCTAGATTTATAGACATCTCATTGCTTCCCAGTGAAATAAATACATGATTATATGTAGCTCATTGAACTTTTGTTTTAATGACAACAACTATACTCCTATATTGTAAGATGAGATACATACACCCCCTTGGCCCCTTTATTTTCTGCTATATGTGTCACAAATTAGTTTGTGACAAATGACACCACAATGGTAACAAAATATGGAAAAACTAGAAAGCTTTATACACAATATGTTACTGAAATTGTGTAAGACTTGTTTGAACAGACTAATATACAAAGCTGATCTTTGCAGGGCATGCTGCTTGTGTATTTCTACCCACTATAATATTAGCATTTAGAAGAAAAAAAAAAAAGAAAAAAAAAAAGAAAAGAAAAAAAAAAAAGACAAAACCGGCAAAATCAAAACTACATTTAAGACATATCCAATCCCCATGAGAACTGTTGTATAGAAAAAAATGTCTATTGCAATGCACCCAATAAAAAACAAATACAAAATCCTACCGTAATACAGTTTGCAGAAAAATTAACATATCTGTGAGCAGAGTCATCCAGAATTTCATAGGATGCAAAACTCAAAAAAGAATAGTCGGTGGAAAATATGAAATAGTCACATTAAAGAGAGTCCTGTATGTTGCAGAAAATAACATTTTGGAGAACTAGAAGAGAATGTCATGAAGCCAGAGTAAAAAAAAAAAAAAAAGTGCTATCCTGAATAGAATAATAAAGTGTTTCGGGGGTGGAGACGGCAGCTGACATGAGTGCAGTATAACTCTGGTGCTCTGCCGCAAAAGCCCCTTAATCCAATATTCCATCCTGGCCATCCTGCTCCCTAAATTCCCTAAACACGCAAGGACAACATCCCTCAATCATCCCAACTAACTGAGGGAGATATTGGAGCATCTGGAGATCCATCACGGCAATACTGCCACAGTAGGCCGCAACTGAAGCCTCGCCGGACCCATCACAATCCACCCGATTTGCCAATCCCGCCTTAAAGAGGACAACACATCGCCCATAAATAGCCTATTCGACAAGAGGATTACAGCTCAGGCACAGAAGACTCATCCCGCATTTCCTCCTTAACCGGCCCGGATAACGGCCATAAATCAAGGCCGGGGATTGGGTCTAATACAGACTGTTGGACAGGAAACGGCTCGTCGTCCGCGCTTCTACAGTGCGGTATACACATTCACCCACACAATGCACTTATACAGGAAAGGGCTCAATATACCTAGCACCCGATCCCCAGACGATCCGGGATACGGCCTAACAGACCGGAATCTGGCAGATGGTAAGCAGCTATTGTCAAAAAAGGACACAATCCACCCAAATCACAGTGTGAGCCCCATATAATATAGCCTCACATCCTAATCAACTGCCTAAACCACTAGCTCACACTGGGTGGATATAAAGCTATTTAAGGCCTCACATCTGCCATCCTTCTTTACTAAAAGCTTAAAACCAGGCCGGGCCCTTTACTCTCACATTGGCCTAATCTGTGTACTCTAAACCCACCCTTAAAACCAAAATCTGGATGCAGACCTCCTTACTACATTTGCTGCCCTGCTGCTTACAACTCCCAAGCCACCAACAGTCAAGGGGGAAAATACCAGCACCCTGACATAACCATCAATATTTCCCTGCAACTGAAGCCACTGCAAAAACCCACATTCCCATTTCTTATACATACGTAGTGAGCATATCAGCTTCTTTCTCATAAAAGCTGACAGACCCTAAAACTGGGACCTCTTTCTACCTAAGCATAGACCTTTCGCCAGTTCCCCCACTGTCTACCATGGCCTCCAGGCGGACCATTAAACAAGACAAATTACCAAAATCTACTATAGGAAAATCCCTCACTATGTCTTAATTCCTACAATGCCCTGATACAGCAGACACATCTCCTACTAACCACAAACCGAGGGATAAAAGCCCAGCAGCTCCCACAAAAGATCAGCAGCCCTGTAGATCTCAAATAGAAGATATACAAATCTCAGCTACTATCCTACAAAATCTGCCCTCAAAGCAAGATATTGCGGACATCGTTTGCTCCTGTATAAGAGAGGAATTAGCAGAAATGAAACAAGACATCTATACATTAGGTTTCCAGGTGGAAACCTTAGAAACCAACCAAGATACCATCAAGGAGGATATCTAACACCTGACAGACCAGCTCACCTCCCAACAGGAAACTATCTTATCACTTCAAGACAAGCTCAAAGATCTTGAAAATCGTGATACCCGAGTCAGTGCTACCTAGAGATTTTCCAGCATACATCCAAAATGTATTCCAACACCTAAAAGACCCTTTATTGCCAGCAGAGATTCACTGGGTCAAGTGCACACAGGACCCTAAGACCCAAACCGCCAGAATCAGCCCCCCCACCACAAGAGACATCGTGATCCACTTCAAAAACTTTTAAGAGAAATAAAATGCTCTTAAACCAATCGCAAAAGAACCAGCCTATCAGACTTAGAGGAAATGTCCTACAGTTTTTTCAAGACTTATCAACCAAAACCCTGCAATGCAGGAAAGAATTCTCACCACCTTATTAAGGAACAATAGAGTACCATACAGATGGGGTTTCCTGACACACATCTGGATCATCAGAAACACTCGTCTCATCTGCAAGTCACCAGAGGACATTCCAATTTTTGCTCCATGCTTGAACTTGACCCCCCCTCAAAGACTCCCTCACTTCCCCAAACTTCAATCTCTACGCCCAAAAGATCTAGTATGCCATCAGAATCATGGCACACTGTCTTAACAAAGAAAACTAAAGCAGCAGATGCCTCACCTCAGAGACATAATGCCCCCAGTCCCACTTCTTCGAAACACTCTACTTAACGGCACAATCTTCTGTATTATCTAGAGTCACCGACACTGTTTCCTTCCCCAAATCTCCACTACTACCCCAACAAATCTGACTACCCTTAGAATGATGGCATACTGTTGCAATAAAGAAGAACAAACTAATGGACGCCTCTCACCAGAGACATAATGTCCCCAGCCCTACTCATTCAATCATTTCAACTTAGCAACATGTCTGTATGCATTCCCCAGTATAGCTGTCACTGCTCCCGATCCTTGGATGATGTCGTTCCCAGGATGGGCAAGTAAACAACAAAAATATCCCACTCTAGTTTACTCTTTAGACTATCAGTCATTAGCAATCTAACTGAACCTTATACTCATGGTTTATACACCCCCTCTCCCCTACCCCCCTTTAAATCCTTCCATTACTCCCTATTTCCCCTCCCCCACCCAGAATGTTCTACTTAAATTATTGCTTTGAAATTTAGACCTAAATGTAAAAGGGCGTGTAGCGGTAATACCCCACATCCACTCATTTATGCCCTATAGTAGGAGTAGTGTTTTTTTCTTCCCCCCCCCATTTGTTGTTTAAGTTATTACAGTTAACAATGTTTTAATGTTAATTAACAGTTGTTACTTTAAATGCTATATACTATGTACATTCGATTTTCTCTTGCAGGATCGCATACACTTATGCAAACACTATTGTACCACAGCACATACTCCCCCAACTCATAACAAGATCAAAACAGAGCAACATACAACCTTAAGCATTGATGTCTAAACCCACAAATGAAAAAATACACGCATTAACCCTCCTGACCCAAAATGCAAAAGGGTTAAACTCACTCCAAAAAAGATCAAAAGCCCTCCTAGACTTAACTAAACAAAATGTTGACATATTCTTACAAGAAATACTTCAAAACGTAACAGATAACCTAAATATTTTGGCAAAACCTTCACCAACCATTATCACAGCTCCAACATTTCCAAAAAGAGAGTGAGCATTCTTCTACACAGGTCACTCCCTTTCAGACTTATCAAATCAACAAAAAAACCCTGATGGAAGATTTCTAGGCCTTGTTGGACTACTATATGGTAGAGCCATCACCCTAATAAACATATATGACCCAAACACAAACTAAACACCCTTTTTCAAATACATATTTAACAAAATTGTGGACATCTCCAAAGGACCTATCTTCATAGTGGGAGATTTCCACATTCCTCTTCAACCATCGAAAGATAGCTCCAACCCAAACATCAATGTTCCCAAAAAAGTTTTAAATACACTATGGACAGGACTGAGAAACCTCAATTAATACAACACCTGGCGCTTCATTCACCAAGATAAAAAAAGATTACACTTTCTTTTCTCACCCCAACAAAACATACAGCAGAATTGATTATATCTTATCTGACCAGTCAGCCCTAGCCCTTGTTAGGAGATGCGATATCTCACCTACCTCCTGGACCGACCACTCAGCCATAAAACTCAAAATACTTTGGCACAATACACCCTCTACACCATATCAATGGAAACTAGACGAAAATTTACTAAATAATCCAGAGGTGATAACAAAATTCACCACAACTGAGGAATATTTTAGACTAGATTCGCAATCCACAGATAACAAATATGCCATCTGGGAGGAGCATAAATGCGTACTCAGAGGAGAACTAATCAAAATCAAAGCTCACCAACAAAAACTACATGGGCAAACAGTTATCAGACACATTTGCCCACCTAGACTTAACCCATAAAAGATCCCCTGCAAATCCTCAAATAGCCAATGACTTACAAAAAGCCAAACATGCTTTAGATAGTTTTCTAATAATTGAATATCAGGCATTGCGAACCAAAACAAGTAGCATGTTTTAATACGAAAGCAACAGATCGGGAAAACTTTTGGCAAGGGCATTTTATATATACACCCCACCTGTCCAACCACCCTTAAAACAAAAGACATTCTTCAATCCTTTCATGATTATTCAACACTTTACAACATCCAAAAAGACATGCTTACAAACAAGCCACCTCTTGATATGACAACTTATGTCAACAATACTCAACTATCCACATTGACGCTGGACCAACTCCAACATCTTAACGGTCCCATAACCCAGCAAGAACTATTAGCTGCTATCAAATCCTTGAATAATGGGAAAAGCCCAGGCCCCGACGGTTTCACTGGAAAGTACTATCAAGCATTTTCTCCACTACTCTCACCCCACCTCACACAAATATTCAATGAAGTTAATGATAAAAATCCCTTCTGACAATCCATGATAGAGGCACAAGTCGCTGTAATCCTCAAACCAGGTAAACCATCAACTACCCAGCAAATTTCCGCCCGATATCCCTCCTGAACACAGACATTAAATTGTTTGCAAAAATTCTAGCCAATAGCATTAAACAATCTTACCATCAATGGTTCATTTTAATCAGGCTGGTTTTACCCCTCACAGAGAAATTAAAGATAACACAATGCAAATTTTACACTTAATGGAATATGCAAGCAAACCACAAAATCCCATCTGCGTTCATTTCAATGGACGCAGAGAAAGCCTTTGACAGAATGGATTGGCTCTTTTTACAGACCACACTCACGAGATTTGACTTTGATCACAACTTTATAGGGAAAATAAATACATTTCCTTTTACAATAGGCCACAAGCAAAAATCAAGATAAACAATACCCTATCCCAACCCTTTAATATATCCAACGGCACAAGACAAGGCTGCCCTCACTCCCCTATACTGTTCGTCCTTGCCATGGAAGTCCTAGCCTCCCAAATTGGAATAGGGCCATTCATGGCTTTAAAATCACCCACTACAAATACAAATCCGGCGAATTTGCCAACGACCTCTTCCTTACACTTACACAGCCCATCTCATCAATCCCTCCGCTTATTCAAACCTTGCATACTTATGGTACCTTTTCCAACTTCAAAATTAACATCACCAAATCAGAACCATTACCCATAGGATTACTTGACTAAGAACTAAAATCAATACAATCACAAGTCCATTTCCAAGCACACACAGACACTATTAAATACTTAGGGATAAACATATCCCCACACCTAGATACACTACTCAACACAAATTTTAAATCCATATCCAATACGACACACACTCTCCGATCCTGGAGCAATAAACCCTTCTCCTGGCTAGGCAGAATCAATGCTATCAAAATGACTCTCCTTCCTATACCTCTTCCAAACCCTTCCAATTCTAATCCAGCGACCATTAATCCACAATCTTCAAAAAATCAATCACCTCATACATTTGGCAGCACAAATGACCCTGTATTGCCACTGCCACCCTTTTCGGCATAAAAGACCTAGGTGGACTGGGGATACCTAATCTGGCACATTACAGGCTTGCTACTTTCTTCACTAGAATCATACATTTATGCAAACACTCAGTCCATAAAGAATGGGTCCTCCTAGAACACCAACTAACCGATACCTACCATCTTGGTAGCAAATGTTGGTTACCCCCAACTGAAAGAAACCTACCAAAACAACTCCCAATAATCATAGCCTGAAATCTTCAGACTGTGGGATACACACCTCATTCAGTTCCATCACATCGCAATACCCTCCCCACTGACCCTCCTCATTTAGAACACAGATTTTCCCCTCCAACTAAAATCTCAAGCAACCCTCCCACGTGAACGATTCAATCCCCAGCCACACACTCCTGCAGAATGGGAAACCCAAACCTCAATCAGAGATCATTACCCTTTTAGGCAACAAATATGACAATTGGTTCCAATATGGCCAACTTTCAGACTTTCTTAAAAAAACACCCCAATAGCACCCAGCTTTCATGCAATCTGACTAGTTTTGAACACATATGTCCCCACAACATTCAGAACAAAAGCCTCCTTTCCCTCCTACAATCCTATACTACCTTGCTTCCTTCATATGTACAGGAGTGGGAAAAAGAAATTGGTAAAAACTAACCCATAAAGAATGGTTAAAAAAACTTCAACTCTATGACCAAATCTTCATCCTCCATATACATGATGGAGATGAACACAGAATTTTTATATAGATGGTACTATACACCATCCCGTCTCCATGCCATCCTCCCCTCAATCTCAAGTGTTGGAGAGGCTGCACAATAGAAGATACACCCCCCCCCCCCCACACACATATATATGGTGGACCTGCCCAATTACCCAAGTTTTCTGGAAAAGCATCAAAACAGAAATCAAAAAGGCCTTATCTACTTCTCTTGATCTAGACATTTGGTTCTTTCCAATATATTTTCTACTAACCATCATGGTAAATTCGGCAAAAAGACTGATTCCAAAGAACTGGAAAGCCCACAATCTCCCACCTCTGGCCACCTGGAGAGAAGCAACTACCCAATCCCTCTAACTAGAAAAATATCATTATACACAAAACAAATGTACTGATGACTACCACTCTATTTGCTTTCTTTGGGAAGAATACATAAACCAAGAGAATCAAAACAGATAGGTTGACCATACTCCTCCCATACCCCCTTAGACATTCTACACCAAACCCTAACTAAAACAACAATATCCAACTTCTTAACAAATCTGTTATTAACAATATACTATACCAAACCACACTAAAAAAACTGACGACATGCTAAACCCTTCATGTTAAGTTCGCTACCAACCTATACACCTACACAAAGGATAACATCATATTCTAACATATAATAATCTTCCCTGCAAGACACACTTTTCTTGTTTCACCTTATTCTGTTTTTTGTTCGAATTGTACTATAATGCTCATTAGCAAACAGATCTCTCGTTCAAAACCTGCTTATGCCAGCTCTTAAATATTAGGAAAAGAAAAAAAGAACGTTGTAACCTCTATATTTATGTAAAAGTTGAGATTTGTTCGACTTGCAAATCAATGTTTACTGTTTGTAATGTTTTTCTTTTACAAATTTCAATAAAGCATTTAAAAAAATAAATAAATGATAAAGTGTTTCAAGTTTTCAACAAGACTATTAATTGTTCAGATTGGTTATTAATGCATTTCTTACCGTGTTTCAGTTTCTCTATGAGAGCTTCATTATCATCCAGTTTTAACTCGTTCACTTTATCTATCAATCCCTCAATGTCACCCATTCCTGAAAAACACAAAAGAATCAGTTGCATTAATACAATAACTACTCCTATAACCGTTTCTATTATTTTGTAGGTATCTGGAGCATTATATAGTAGAAACTAGTGCTGCAATCTAATGGTCTAGCAAATGGATAATATTATTTGCCAAAGTGCCATACAGTGTTCCAGAAATGGCCGGCTCCTAAGCTTTTGTCTTTGCGTTTCAACAAAAGATACCAAGAAAACTTATAACAGAAGTAAATTAGAAAGTTGTTTAAAATCACTTGCTTTATCTGAATCAAGAAAAAAACTTTTGTGCTTTATATCCCTTTAATATAAACTAGTACATGTTCAAATGTACTGATGGCCTTTACTATTACAACATAAAAATGCACTCCCACAGCACCATAAATTTTTCAAAGCTTTATTGGAACATACAGGTTCAGGCCATCATAGGTAGCGTTTCGGGTTCTTTATTATTACATCTGACTTACCCAATAGTTTGCTAATGAATGGCTGTGTTTTGAAGGGTTCAAAGTCATCTATGTGTTCTCCTGTACCAATAAAAATTATAGGACTCTTTGTAGCAGCGACACTAAGAAAAGATAAGGAGTGAAAAAGGAAGCATGAGAGAGCTTGATAAACTCCAAGAATACTTGACATATAAAATAATTGTATTATATACAAACCTCAAAAACAAAATTTAAGTTTGACTTTAAATAAGTATTTCAAATACGCAAATAATCACATTACCTATTTACATGAAACAGCAGAACTACACTTTATATGGAATATTTTAGTTTATGTTTTGGTATTACATAAAAACGCACAAGAGCAAATTAAAAAATAAATAAATTGCTAATTCAAGGGTAGAACAATAGGGAAGTGCGTTTAGTTTTTCTTTACTTTAAGAAATTAGAAAGGTAATCTTAAAGGGACCCATAACACCTGTCTGTTAAAATTTCTTAAAACTAACTTATGAGCAAAAAAACCCCCAAGAAAACATGGATGTCTATGTGTTTTTTTCAGCTTACCCCAACCTGTTCAAATAAAGTATTTCAATTACAATGGTGATCCAGAGCTTGATACTGCCTTGTATGCCACCATCTTGTAACGCGCGTTGCCACACAGCAGACTGAGTCACGTGAGGTGCACAGCATATTATTCTTATATATGCTTAGAGGAAACACATCTGATTCTGCAGTGCTCTCTCTGTGATGCAGAGCGTGCCCTGCAGTGTCAGATGAGAAAGTTGTACACAAACACAGTTACTTATGTTTTATTGTGCAAAACGAACTTCCTAAACAAATCTGATCAATATATATCTTAAAATGTAATAATTTCTTTGTTAGTTTACAATTATAAACATTATCTGGCTCCCTCTCTTCCGGTCTCTCCTCAGAGCATTCATACATGCTCAGGACAGGAAGTTTAAAAGTGCTCCCTGCTCGCTCTCAGAATCTCTTGTTCTGTTGATCTCTGCACTCACTGTGTGCTACGGGGGATGGGGCAATGATATCAGCTGAAGTGTGAATTGCTCCGGGCAGATCTAAGCCCGTGCACAGCTATTTGTTTTAGAACTGCTTCGGCTCTACCTCTGCTTTCTGTCTGTGACAGCTGAACATAAATCACTGCAGGGGCAGCAAACAGGTAAAAAAAACGGAGTAGGGCTGCTATTTCACAGTGCAATTACATTAATAGTAGAATCTGGTTACCCCTTGAATATTAACCAATATAATATTTACAATTCAAAATAATTTAAAACACTACATTTAAAAAGTATTTTACTTGAGATGAGATTTTTTTTTGCATTGAGGGAGCAGTTGGAAATTGCATGGACTCACCATGGACATACAGAAAACATAGTAAGTTGCACATTTAAACTAAAAAAATTTTTTGTTTATGTACAATGCTTTATTTTTCCATGTTTTACAAAGCTAATTGTGGCACAGATAGGCACTTAGGCATAACTGATTCTTGCTCATTTCCTATTATAAGTTGTATGAGCTTATATCATGTATCTACACTGTCCCTTTTATTTAGAATAACATGTTGAAAACGAATGCATTTCAACAGACACTGCAGCACATGCTCTGCATCTGCATCACAGTGAATATTTTATCTAAGCAAACATAAATAACAGAATAATATGATGTGTGCATCACATAACTGCTGTGTGTACAATATGGCGGCATACATAGCAGCATGGATCTCTGGATCAACACTATCATTTAAATCACTCTACTTGAATTGTTTGCAGTAAACTGGACAGCCAGCATAGACATCTGTGCTTAGTTGTTTTTTATTATTTAGTAGAAGTTAGTTTTAAGGAATTTTAGTAGGTGTTATGGTTCCCTTTAAAATCTTACATTAAAAAATATTTTCTACTACAAATGGTTAATTGAATCCAAATATGGTATGAATGGAAAAAAAGTTATATACAAAAATGTTTCTTCAAATATCTGAAGAGAAGGTCAATGATGATTGTGATAATTTATATAAAGATGGGGGGAATGCAGGATTCAATATTATCTGTACTTAAAGGGATATTAAACATTTTGAGATGGTAATATAAAATGATAAATCGAATGTATATAAAAAACAAAACAAAAAAAACCCTCAGCAATATACTTTCATGATTTATTTTGTTTCCTTTTCCTGTAATTCACGTCTGATATTGTGAGCTTTTCAGTTCACGTTAGAAATGGAAGTGCAGGACACTGCTATATTTCTCACAGCCATTGGCTGCACACTTTAGTGATCTACTTATTACTGCCCCCAATTGGCTACAACAGAGAAGGTAACCTAAGTTACAACATGGCAGCTCCCATTGTTTTACAGACATTAAAACTTAATACTTATTTTGTCGATATTTAAACTGAGAATTTAAAAAAAAAAAATACATCTACATGTTCTTCTCAGACTAATCTTTTATTTGAATGCATTATTCTATTTAGCATTTATTTAGTGCTTAATGTCCCTTTAAGTCCATATGATTACACCTGATTTATTATTTATAAAATATTTTACCAGGAAGGATACATTGAGATTTCTCTCGTTTTCAAGTATGTCCTGGGACCACAAAACATTGCATTGATACAATAGGGTACAATAAAATACAAAAACAATAATAATACAGATTATTAGAGGAAAGCATTGTTATTTTATATACTTTCAAAGGCATTATATAAAAAAGGTATACACCAGCACCTGTTTTATACACTTTTAGGTCTAACTTTTTCAGTTTGGAAGTGTTCTTCAAAAACAAAAAACTTTAAAGTTTTTTTTTTCTATTTCCTGGATCAACAGTGTTTTAAAAATCACTGATTTAAAACAAACAGGACAAAACCTTATAAAAAGCAAGCAAATTTAATTTTACTCATAGATACAAGAAATATTTAAAAGAGCGCCACAAAAAAACATACAATTTGCGTCGCTAATTTAAAAAGTAGAACACTAACAACCAAGAATATTCTACTGATAAAAGGTCTAAACATGGAAGGAATTGAAAATATGTATCCTAGAAGCTTATAGTAGAACTGGGTTGCTAGGAAACAAGACAAATTAAAGCTGTGACAAGTACTCACGCACTAAGGGCTCCTCCTCCTTTCGCATGACCGTCTAACTTGGTCACAATTACTGAAGCTACATCCACTTTGTCTTTGAAAGCTTTGGCCTGAGCTTCACAAGCTTGTCCAATTGAGGCATCCATAACATACACAATGTTGTCTGGTTGCTTTATTTAAACAAAAAAAAGTAGTATTAATAAAGTTCATGTATCTTTGACTGCATTACATGGCTAAAGGCTAATTCTAGTGGAAATCACATTAACAGACTACACTAATACAAACTATTGCAGCTTTTTAATATGCAATCCATTTAATAAATGAACAGTGAAGCATATATTACATAGATGTTGCAGGAATAACATTGTAATATATAGCCAATTTGCAAACAGAAGGTTTTTATGTGACTATTTGACAAGTGTGCACAGGGCACATAACTGCAGTAGCTACTGTAACTTGTATTTAGCACCATTAATGTGTCCCACTGCATCTTACTATTGCATTAGAAACTTGAAGCATTTCCTCAAAGAGAGAATCCTCTTGTTTGTGTCTTCCACTTGTGTCCACAATAATGATCTCAAAGTTCTCATTTTTAAACTTCTCCACACCTTCGGAAGCAATGTTAACTGGGTCCATTTCTGTGTAACTATATGAAATAGACAGAATGGGTTATTGCCTGGAAACATTTACAAAATTCTTAACAGTCTATATTCCTTGAATGGACATTACAATTCATAATAAAAAAAAATACATATGCATAGTGAAAAACCTTTGCAGTGCACTTTTATTTTGCTTCCTTTTCCTAACTTTAAAAAATGACATTGTAATTTTCCCTAGAGAGGCTGGAGTGTACTCTTTAATCAGATTAAAGTAAATGGGAAAGTTGTTTAAAATGACATGCCCTATCTGAATCATGAAAGTATAATGACTAAACTGTCCCTTTAAAGTGATGGTAAATCCTAGCATTTTTGAAACACTAGGATTCACCAGTGCTATAAAGGGGACTTTCAGCATGAAGTTTTTTCTACTTCATGACTGAAAGTAGCTTTACTTGCCTGAGAGTTTATGCCGAGTGCCTCCAGACGCTTCTTAGATACAGTGCCTTCTAAGGGAGATTAACACATTTTCACACTTTTTTTAAAATTATTTTTAATTATTTTTTTCCCCAATTGAGCAATCACTGTTTAGATTGTAGAATTTTCAGGGTTATTAAGGGGACAGTAAAGTCAAAATCAAACTTTAATATGTTACAAAATTTGCTTCATTCTCTTGGTATCATTTGTTGAAAAAGCAGCAATGCATTACTGGGAACTAGCCAATGAACAGAAGTTAACAAGAGAACAAAGCAAATTACCTAACAGAAGTAAATTGATAAGTTTTTAAAATTGCATGCTCTTGATAAATAATTAGTTTTATTTTGACT
Organism: Bombina bombina; assembly: GCF_027579735.1. NCBI lineage: Eukaryota > Metazoa > Chordata > Amphibia > Anura > Bombinatoridae > Bombina > Bombina bombina. Next base: position 182,143,857 of record NC_069499.1, on the reverse strand, counting down.
TTACAGTCTCCTTAATAACCCTGAAAATTCTACAAGCTACACGGTGATTGCTTAATATCTAGAGGAGCTCAATTGGAAAAGGATTTACCATCACTTTAAAAAAGGTACAGTTTAGCTATAATTAAACTTTCATGATTCAGATAGGGCATACAATTTTAAACATTTACTTTATCATCACATTTGCTTTGTTCTCTTGGAATTATTTGTTGAAAGCTAAAGCTAGGAAGGCTCATATGCTAATTTCTGAGTCCTTGAAGGCTGCCTTTTATTGCACTGCATTTTGACAGTTTTTCACAGCTAAACGGTGATAGTTCATGTGTGCCACATAGATAACACTGTGCTCACTCCCGTGGAGTTATTTATGAGTCTGATTGGCTAAAATTAATTTCTATCAAAAGAACTAAGAGGGCATTTTGCAGAGGCTTAGATACAAAGTAATCACAGAGTTGAAAGTATATTAATATAACCATGTTGGTTATGCAAAACTGGGGAATGGGTAAAGCTATTATCCATCTTTTTAAGCAATAAAAATTCTGGAATAGACTGTCCCTTTAAATAAAATGCTACTAGTATGGTTTGGTATGTTCTGCATTTGAACATATAATGACACTCACCAGTTTCTAGGTGAAAAGCTCTATTAGACTGATCATTCCTCTTTAAGAAAAAATAGGGTAGTCCTGGTCTGTCAGTATTTTTTTTTTCCCTTCAAAATCTTTATTGTGACAGAATGTATCATTACAAAAAAGAAAGAGTGATTTACAACAATTTGGCAACATGTCATTCCTATTCGGACAGTCAAAATTAAATTTTAATGATTCAGATAAAGCATGCAATTTTAAGACACTTAAATTCACTTCTATTTTCAAATGTGCTTCGTTCTCTTAGTATCCCTTGTTAAAAAATGAATACGCACATATCATACACTAGTGGGAGCTGCTGCTAATTGGTGCCTGCACACATTTGGCTCTTGTGATTGGCTAAATAGATATTTTCAGCTTCCTGTCCGTAGTGCAATGCTGTCCCTTCAGCAATAGATAACAAGAGAATGAAGAAAATTTGATAATAGAATTAAATTGGAGTTGTTTAAAATTGTATGTTCTTTCTGAATCATAAAATAAAATTGTGGGGTTTACTATCCCTTTAACATGTTCCTCTTCTGGTTCTTAGAAAGTTCCTGATCACATAACAGAAAAGGAAGGTGGAACGTTTAATAGACTGATCTTCTGGTCTCTTTAGGATTTTACAGTTTAAAAGCGGTTTATTTTAGCGATACAAAATGTGCATTAATCAATAATAGTATAAACTGTTAAATTTATCTTAATAAAGCTTCACCACTTAAAGGGACAACATACACCAATTTTCATAAAACTGCATGTAATAGACACTACTATAAAGAATAATGTGCACAGATACGGATATAAAAATCCAGTATAAAACTGTTAAAAATGTATTTAGAAGCTTCCAGTTTAGCTCTGTTTAAAAGTTTACGAGAACACCCACTGCAAGTGGGATATAGCAGACACTACCCCCCTTCCTTTGCATATGAAAAGACCCTTTACACAGACATAAGCAAGCTGGAGTAGGTATACGTCGGTATTCTAACCAAGCTCCAAAGTTTTAGGAGGAGTATGAAAATCAGTTTTGCTTATTTTTAAATAACATTGCTCTATCAATTTAAAAACAAACAAACAAAAAACAAACAAACTGTATTGGGCTATTTAAATGGATCATCTACAAAACATTTATGCAAAGAAAAATCTAGTGTATAATATCCCTTTAAGCCAACAATTTGAGTGTGGTCTGTGCATGAAAGATGTATAAACCGTCAGGAGAGGCAGGGGGAAAAAAAGGGGGGGAGGGGTTCTAGGAGTAACTTATTTCGACAAGATTTACCATCACTTTATTGCATGTGCACATAAAGTCAAATTAGTTGTAAACTTTCCATAAAGCAACTCAAAAGATATAAAAAAAAATTTACTTTTTTTTTTTTTTTTTTTTTTTTTTTTTTTTTTAACACAACAAAAGGGGTTGCAGTTTATACCATCCTATAATGAGTGAGAATAAGGAACCCCAAAGCCCTGGGATTTCATATTAATTTCACAGGTGTGTACTTACCTGCCGTAGAAAGGTATTCTAGCCTTAGTGGCATTCTGTTTCAACTGGTCAAAGGCTCCTGTAAACAGAGTAACCAACATGTAAGCAATTTAATCTGTGATATGTATTTAAGAGTGAAAATAAATGCCTCCTAAGTATTACCTGCTCTGAATGTATCAGCGCATATCAAACATGTCTTCCAGCCTTTTCTTTGATAATAATAGGCCAACTGTGAAGAAATAAAAAGCAGTAGTTGAAAATACTTAGTAGCTCATTTACCCTTATTTCAGCATTTGAAATAGCCGATATAGCCTGTGCTAACCTTACCTATACTGAAAGTTTCTATACATAAAGTATAGGCTATTGACAAGCTATGTAAACACAGCCAGCATAAGAAAATACACTCACAGTGGGGTGTAGAAGAGGATAAGTAATAAAATTTTAATTATCCATTGTTCTCTCTAAGTATTGGGCTTTGGTTTACAGACAGATATAGGATAAGGAAGTGTGCGTGTGTGTACACAAAGTGATCAAATAAAGAGATTTGATTTTACCTGCAGGCTCAACCCATTTTAATAGGCTATGGTTTCAAAAGTACAAAACCAGCTATTTCATATAAACAAATAAACCTGAAAATGCAATGTCTGATACATTTTATACTCTGCAACAAGTCATTTCAAATATATTAAATTAACAAAAAACTACAGTATACTGTCCCTTTAAAGAGACAGTTAAGTGACATTAAAGATTAATGATTTGAAAAAGAGCATGCAATTATAAACAACTTTCCAATTTAATTTTATTATGAATTTTGCTTAATTCTCTTGTTATCCAATATTTAAGGGACATTTTTTTAATGATTGTTTTCCTGTTGAAAAAGCAGGAAGGTAAGTTCAGGAATGTGCACGTGTCTGCAGTACTATATGGTAGCAGCACTAGATTGCGGCTCTATTCTATGTCATGTAGTGCTCCAGACATGTGCACGCTACCTATCTAGGTATCTCTTCAACAAAGAGTAACAAGAGAATGAAGCAAATTTTCTAATAGAAGTAAATGGGAAACTTATTGTGAAAGAATTTTTTTGGGGATTCATGTCCCTTTAAAAAGTATTCCTTTGTGACCTCGGGAGCGTGCATGTATCCTTGGACCATTTGGCACCAGTGTCTGCAACAATGTTTGTAGCAATGTTATACATAATTGCCATTTTTGCTGCCATAGAGTCTATTGTTCTGTGGCAGCAGTGTATGTAACTATGTATAACAAAATAAACATTGTTGCAAACACTGTTGTCACTACTGAGCTCACCTAGGAGTACTTTTTAACAAAGGATACAAGTTCAGCAGCGTGCACGTTTTTGCAGTACTATATTGCAGCAGCTTTGTAACAATGTTATACATTAGCAAGAGCACTAGATGGGCACTATTTCCAGTCATGTAGTGCTCCAGACATGCAGACTACCTATCTAGCTATTGCTTCAACAAAGAATAACAAGAGAATTAAGCAAATTTGATAAAATAAGTAAATTGGAAAATTGTGTAAAATTCTATGCTCTATCCAACCCGTTTAAGTTTAATTTTGACTTTACTGTCCCTTTAAGATTAAAAGAATGTTGTGTTTAAGTAATGAATCTGAAAAACCCAACTGCAAAACAGGCATTGTCAGTCTCATACCTTTGAACATGTAGTTGTTTTTCCACTACCTTGTAAGCCCACAAACATAATGACATTCTGCTTTCCTTTAGTTGGAGTCCAGGCTTTTACCCCAGGATCTACTAGCTGCACATGAAAGAAAAGGTGGTTAATTATAAGTTTTATATGAATTCAAATATTATTAAGTAAAAGCTAAATAGAAACACCTCTATAAGACCTTAGGTAAAATGATCTAATTTCAGGAGGCTACAATCTGAAGTTGATTAGAAATCTGTATTAATTTACATATAATGGTAGATAAAGAAATAGAGTTGAAAGAACAATCATTAAAAATAAATATGGAATGGTTATCTTCTATATGAGAATTTCAAATTGTATCACAGCAAATAAATATGTTAAAGAAAACTAGAAATGAAATACATATAAGCAATTTCTATATCTTGGCTCATATCCCTGGATAATGCTATTAGTGAGAAGCCCTCTCCCAAAGGGGCATGGACTGAAATGACCACTCTCCTTAACGTGAAAGTAAATCCTAGCATTTTACAAACGCTAGGATTTACTATTTAAACAAATAAAGGGGACTTTCATTCATGAAGTATAAGATACTTTATATAGAAAGCTCCTTTATTTGATTCAATCGATCGCCGTTTTTACCTTGTATAGCAGCCCACGGCAAAAAAAATTTGGCTAAGAGGTGACGTTTTCATCTCTTAGCCAATAGCCATGCGGTAAATCCGGCTTGGCACCCATGGGAGCCGGATTTACCACACGGCTACTGGCTAAAAGGTGAAAATGTCACCTCTTAGACAATTTCTTTTTTTTTTTTGCTGTGGGCTGCTGTACAAGGTAAAAACAGCGATCGATTGAATCAAATAAAGGAGCTTTCTAAATGAAGTATCTTAAACTTCCTGAATGAAAGTCCCCTTTATTTGTTTCAATAGTAAATCCTAGTGTTTGTAAAACGCTAGGATTTACTTTCACTTTTATACCTATAAAGGCAATCTGGACACATTCCCCCTATCCTCCTACTGATGGAAAAGAGAGAAGGGACCCTGGCAAGCATTATCCAGGTATATGAGCGAAGATATAGAAATTCCTTATATTTGTTTGATAAATTCTAGTTTTCTATGACAATTATTTGCTGTAATACAATTTGAATGCTCATAAAGAAGAGAACTATTCCATATTTATATTTGTTCTTCATACTCTTTATTTCTTTATCTTATATTAGTTATCTTGGTCCTCCGTGGTAAAGCAAAAAAAAAAAAATCTGGTGGGAAAAAATCTCAAAGAAAATGCTGCAAAAAGTATAAAGATGTTTATTTAGGCACCACAGAAGATAGCACTTTTCCACCAAACTTTGCTGAAGAGGACTGTCGCACATCCAACTTATGAGACAAAAAGGTATGAGGAGAACTCCAGACCGCCAATTGACATATCTCCATATGTGCAGCATCTGCTTCCAGAGCCCATGATGTTGACACTGCCTGTGTAGAATACGCCTTAAGCCTAACTGAAACTGGTTGATTCTTCTGTTTATAGGCTTGTGAGATTGTCTGTACTATGCAACTTGCCAAAGTGGATTTCGCAGGAGCTTGACCTTGTTGTAAACCCCTTGGTACTACAAACAGTATTAGTTTGTGAAACATATATGTGAGTAGACAGTGCACCACATCAAGCCGGTAACATTGTTTTCCTGCTGTAACTTGCATCCCTGGACAAAAAGATGGTAACACAATGTCTTGGAATTTATGAAAATCAGAGACAACCTTTGGTAAAAATCAGGAACTGTGTGCAAAACAACCTTATCTTTATGAAAAGAGAGAAAAGGCTCCTTGACAGAAAGTGCTTGCAATTCAGAGACTCGTCTTGCAGAAGTAACATGAACCAGAAAAAAAAACGGTGAGATCTCCCTAGTAGGTTTAAAGGGTATTTCCATCAAAGCTTCCAAAACCAAAAGGAAGATCCCATGTTGGAATGTCAGATTTAGTAGAAGGTTGGATATGAGCCAAGGCCTAAAAGAATTGATGAACCAAAAGGTTTCTTTGTCCACTTGATTCCAGTAATGGCAGAGAGACACCTGAACCTTCAGTGTTCTAGCACAAAGACCCTTCAGGAAACCTTAATGAAGTAAATCCAATAAATTATGTAATGCCATCCTGGCTGTAGAAGCAATATGTTGAATCATCTAGGCTGAAAAAGTACTCCATATTCTGCAATAGGTTGAAGAAGGGATATACTCAGTTGCTTATATCTTGTGATCTCTGCAACCATATCGTCAGGTTCAAATGTTGCGAGGGGCTGGGATCCAAGATTGGACCCTGAGACAACATATCTGGAGACTGTGAAAGAAGTCATGGAAGTTACACTGAAAGACGTAACGGCAGTGTAAACCATGGTATGTGATGTGAGGCCAAAAGGGAATTACTGCCGCAAACGTTGCTTTCTCCCTTTAAATTCTTCGAAGTAGGCGAGGAATGATATGGAGTGGTGGAAGGACATATCAGATTGAATCCCCATACCCGAGAGAAAGCATCAGTTCCTAAAGCTTGTGTTGTTGGCAGATAACTGTAAAACAAAGGCAACTGGTTATTGCGACTTGAAGCCATCAGATCTATTTCCGGCAATCCCCATCCGTCCACAATAATTCTGAAATGGTTTCTGTTCAACTACCACTGTTTGTGAAAGAGGAACTCAGCACAGATAATCTGCCTGAATATTCTGTAGACTGGGAAGGTGAGAGGCAGATAACCCCTTTAGATACTTATATGCCCAGATGAAAATGGGCAACACCTTCTTGAGAGCTTGTAGACTCATTTTTCCTCCCTGAAAATAAAATGCAGGACCTTGCCAAACTGTTGTCGGTCAAAACCTTCACTGAATTTTCCTGAAGTATTTTCCAAAAATGAAAAGCAGTGCCTTTATTTCCCATTATATTTGCAGGAAGAGACTGAAGATTTCTGTGCCAGGACCCCTTAGTGTATTTCCCCTGGCACATAGCTCCCCAACCTAGCTTGCTGTAATCTGTCTGTACTATTATTATCTAATCTGGCTCCACCAGAGAAAACCACAGATAAAGGTTCTCCTCCCAAAACCACCAATTTAGAAATCTTCTTAGCTCCCCCGGAAAATGGATTTGTTGACTGAGTCTCAAGAGCCTTAGTCAACATCTTTGAAAATTGATCTGAAATGGACACACTCTCCATCTTGCTCATTTTACCAGGTGCATGAGGGAAGACTTGACAACATTTACATCCAGACTCAAGCTGACAGATGGGAGGCTTTTTAAAGTAACTCATCAAAATCTTTGTTCTCTGTGGGGACACAGAGACTAGAGCATTCTTTGTATCAAACTGTGCCCCAGGAAAGTGATAGACTGAGTTGGCTGAAGCCGACTCCTTTAATGATTTAACAACCATCCGAACTCCTGAAGAGTATGAAGTAACTGCTCCCTGTGACACTCAATATGCTGAATAGTGTTTGAAATCAGAAGAATGCCATTGAGATAATGGAGACCTCTGACCCGTAGCTCTGCAGTTAGAGGAACCAAGGTCTTCATGAATACTCAAGGAGCTGTAGATATGCCGAAGTGAAAAGCAGTGAACTGGAAGTGCTGTCTTCCTACTGCAAATCTTAAAATTGCCTGTAAGCCTCTGTGATAGAAATGTGAAAAAATGCATCCTTTAAATCCACTAACAGATAAGCCCCTGAATGCTTATTACTGAAATGAGGGACTTCATCTTGAATTTTTTTACTTCTAGGGAGGAATTAAGACCCCTGAGGTCCAAGACCGATATCCTGGAATTATTTTTTTTTTTTTACTAGAAAACCGAGGAGAGTAGAAGCCCTGAAAATGCTGACATACCGGATCCTCTTGAATTACCTCCTGTTCCAGAAGTTTCTGTACAAACTGGTGAATGGCCCGGACAGAACTAAGAGGATAGGGGAATGGGTCCAGATTACCTTTAAAGGTAATCAGGGGAGTGGACATTTCTATCCACACCCTGTTTTTGGAGAGGGCTCCTTACCAAGCATTACCAGGGAGGGCCTAGATATATTTATTTCAATAAAAAAAAATCTTGAAAAAGCATATCATTAATTTAATACCTTTACGAGTTCTTTGAAGACCGCATGTTGAATCATCTTCCTCTTATTTAGACCAGATGCCATTTCCTCTAAATCAATAGCAGACCTTAGAAGAAGAGAAAAAAAATTTGTATGAAATTTTTTTTTACATGGAAGAGCAGTTACCAATTACCATGATACGTATTCTTGATACGAACATTTTTAATTATAAACGCACCTCTAACAAGGGATATATAATAACAGATTAGCACTGGACTGGATGCCAAACCACACAATAAATGTTCCACTAAAGGCCTCTAAAAGTGGTCTCTCTATTCAGGGCTGGACTGACTATACTTAAAAGGGACAGTCTATTTAAAATTAAACTTTCATAATTCAGATGGGGCATGCAATTTTAAACATCTTTTCAATTTAATTTTATCACCACATTTGCTTTGTTCTTTCGATGTGTTGAAAGCTAAACCTAGGTAGGCTCATATGCTAGTTTCTAAGACCTTGAAGGCCGCCTTTAATCCAAGAGCACTTTGACAGTTTTTCACAGCTAAACAGCACTAGTTCATGTGTGCCATATGGATAAAATTGTGCTTACTCTTGTGGCGTTATTTACGATTCCTCACTGATTGGTTAAAATATAAGTCTGTCAAAAGAACTAAAATAGGGGGGGGGCAGTCTGGAGAGGCTTAGATATAAGGTAATCACAGAGATTTTTTTTTTTCTTGAGATAATGTGTTGGTTATGCAAACCTGGGGAATGGGTTATAAAGGGATTATCTATATTTTTAAACCATAACAATTCTGGAGTAGACTGTCCCTTTAAGTTTTGCTACCAGTAGTTGGAAACTATGAACATAGCTGTCTTATATACAGCATGATAAGTGATAGAAATAAATGAGTCTCAGCAATTTCATCACTTGAAACTTAACATTTATAGATGAACCAACAGCAAATGTTCGGTTTTATTTAGAATTTAAAATATACTATTTGTGGAATAGATGTGTGTGCATAGGATCAAGATCTGTGTTAGCAAACATCTATATCTTTGCACTCTAGTGTTTACTGTATGATGTATGTCTCATTATCATCATCAGGTATTTGTAGAGCGCCAACAGATTCTGCATCACTATAAAACATGGTGGTATACAAGGTAACATTTATAGGGGGTCAAATGGGTCCATGCCGAGAATTGCACTGTTGAAATCGGCTCTTATGCGGGTGATCTATAAACAGCTGGGCTCATAGGCTTACATGCTTAGGGGTTCAAGGGGATAGCAATGGAGTTTAAAAAAAAGGTTAGTGTAGGTTGTATGCATCCCTGAATAGTACAGTCTTTAGGGAGCGCTTGAAGCTTTCAAGACAAGGGGAGTGAGTAAACTATACACATCTGGGAGGAGAGAGTGTGACTTATTTCTGTTCTAACCACAGTTTACACATTTATCACATGCCCAATAATGTATTCAAGATGAAAATGATAGATGTGCATTTATTCTGCATACTACAGACTAAATAAAGCCACATTTTAATTTCACTTACTTGACATTTTCTCGTAGTTGTTTCACAAGCTTTATGTTCACATCTGCTTCCAGCAAAGCTGTGCAGACCTCTTTGAGCATGGCGCCAAGCACCTAAGTGGGAAGATGAAAGAGATAGGTTGCATTAAAGGTGAACATTTCAGCATTAGTATTACATTTGTTGAGAAAGTATCTCTTAATTTATTGGTAAATGGTATGGTAAGAAAAGTGTAAAGAAGCATTAAAAATGCATTTTTGTCAAACCAATACAAAAGTGAAGTTACTGCTAGTAAAGGGACAGAAAAGGTAAAACAAGATGGTAGGACAAGCGTTTGATAATTGGCTAAGCTCTAAGGCATAACAAATAAAGAAAGGTGTCCATGGTGATTGTCAAGTTGTCTCCTAGACTATTAAAATTGTGGGTATTAACCAGCTCTTAAAGGGATACTAAACCCAATTTTTTTTCTTTCAGGATTTAGATAGAGCATGACATTTTAAACAACTTTCTAATTTACGTCTATTAACAATTTTTCTTCGTTCTCTTGTTATCTTTATTTGAAAAAGAAGGCATCTAAGCCAATGATCCAGACAATTTTTGGTTCAGACACTGGACAGCACTTGTTTAATGGTGGCTGACATTTAGCCACCAATCAGCAAGAACAACCCAGGTTGTGAACCAAAAATGGGCTGGCATCTAAACTTTCATTCTTGCTTTTCAAATAAAGATAGTAAGAGAATTAATAAAAATTGATAATAGGAGTAAATTAGAAAGTTGCTTAAAATTGCATGCTCTATCTGAATCATGGAAAAAAAAATGTGGGTTCAGTGTCCCTTTAAATTATGGATGCGAGATGACAGACTAAAAGAAAAAGCAGATAAAACATCAATATTCCCTTACTTATATTTCAATAGAAAATAGTTCATATCTGCTGCTGTCTGATTAGGGGTTCCATAAAAATTACCTAAAAGGCAGCGGTTTGCGGACACTGGATGCCATTGTACATCTATTTTAAAAGTGATGAAGATGACATTTCAGGGTTCTGGAAATAAGACTATGGATTGCTTGGGGTTCCAAAACATGTTTGAAGTTTTAATACAAAAATGTATTACATTTCACTATGGTCTACTAGCCAGGAGAAAATGTTAATATTACAGACAGAAAATGTTTTAGTCCATCCAATATTAAATATAGGATTCTTACTCATCTGGGTTCTTACTAGACTAGGATAAGAGAACAAGTGGAAATTCCCAACCCTGGACATGATACCCCACGAAAAGAAAGTATTACAAAGGCTGTTCCTGTACTGAATTAACCAACCTCATCGGTATGAATTGCTCCTAGAAGGTTTAAACACATATCATGGACCTTTAATATGAAACAACATTTAAACATATTGACATTTGTATTGCCTAAATAAATATGTAAATATAGTAAAAGTTGTTTAAATTAAAACATACTGAGACTCTGAGTATTAGAAAGTATAAAACGGATACTAATGTAACAATTTCAGTGTAAACAGCTTTACATGACACTTTATTAAAATAAATAAAAAAGGAATTCAACATGTTTAAATAGTGCATATGCCGGACATGTGCTTTTTTGATACCCCAATGTTACTATGTAGCCCCAACACATACACTTAAAAATGTGGCCTAGTATTATCTTTCTAACATCACCACCAGTGATTAAGAAATGTGTCTCTGGTTCAGATGGGCACAAAATTCAAAACAATTAAAATTTCATACAATAATCTGAACAGCATGGATAATTTCTTCTAGACCTTAAATATATAGATAATGCTTGACTTGCAGTTCCTGCAAGATTACCTCAGGATTGAGACTATAAACAACTGAGCATAAGCCGCACTGAAATCACTGTCTCATGTAAACTACTTTCCTGCAATCTATTACAAATGCAGCAGGACATTAGTTCCCCTTTTAAAATGACCAAAACTCACCTCTTCATTGATAATTGTTGCATTGCTCAAAGAGCGCAAAGCTGACGTGATCTTCCGTCCAAGGTCTGCCAAAACCATCTTGGCTGTCTTTAGTTACACACCACCTGTGAAGGAGAATATACCATATGTTTATCAGAACTTTAATTCACATATCTATAAACAGTAATTAATTAAATTTTAAAGGGAAACGTTAATGCAATAATAAAAAGCTCTAATATATTAAAGCATTTTACTACTGCAGCATTGCTAATTATGTGTTTAACCTGTGCAAAGGAGGATAAATATATAGTTAAAGTCTCACAAGGCATTGCACCATCTAAGCAGAATCCAGTAAGTCAATAAGTAATAGCATACACATGAAGCTACCAATCATCACTGACTGTATCCTGTTCAGCAATAGCTTGGCAGCGCTCCTGCGGTGGAACCTTAACTTACAAATAACATTTAACATGAAAATATTAGTAATTGAATTAACATGTCAAATTACTTAATTGTGAATTATTTTTCTTATATTGACATTGTCAATATAAGAAAAATAATTCACAATTAAGTGAAGGGGTTCCCTTCTGAACAAATAAATGTTCACAAGGCAAAACCTAAAATATGTGAATATTATAACTAAACCTTTGCTTCTGAGATTGTATAATTACAAAATAGACCAGCATATTGTAAAATACATATGTTGAAACAAGTATAGGTCGAAGTTGTTCAAACTAAGGGTCATGTTCCAGGACCGAGGCACAAGATGAGTTTACAGACTGATTACCCATCTCTCATCTTGTGCAGCATTCAATTGACACATTAGGTTAATGTTTCATAGCAAATATTTAAAACAAAGAGTGTTGTTTGCATTGTCTACTCTAAACATATGTTGAATATTTGCATTCCGACACTTACTGCTACAATTACATCTCAAAGTTGACAATTATGAATGTGAAATTTAATTATGATTCTCTGTGTAAATCTATTTGAATCAAAATTCAAATGTATTATTTAATTCAAGGCCATGATGGGATGGGATATTATTGTGTTGGGTCATGGAAGAAAAAGTTTCAACACTACTGACAAATGATGTCACATAACATTTGAGTAATTTTCTGCAGGCAATGACTGAAAACTAAAAGTATTTCATCCAAGGCATAGAGCTAATTTATATACAGTTCTACTACATTTTTTTAAAAAGTGGCAATATTGACATTTTTAACTTCTTTTTCTTTTTAAATAATTGTTACACGATTATATGGGAGTATAATGCCGACAAAATATAATAGCAATTAATAGTTGAGACACATATTAAACATGGCAGAGAGTGAAATTAAAGATTCAAACTATTAGTCAAGTCTTCCAGAATTTAACTTCTGTAATCTTTCTTTATGGGCTATTTTACATATAAACATTCTTAATTGCTTGTAAGTTTGATATGCATTTGTCAACCTCTGATCTATGGATATGAATATTAACCAATAACATTTGGACTAAGTGTGTGTGTGTATATGTAAATATAACATTTACACAGAGTAACTCTCTCTGCACATCTTTATAAATCATGCTTCTACCCAAGGCCAGTCAAATCCTCAGTCACTCAGCCACAGTTCTGTGGGCCCCCTGTATTTTTCTATTTATTTTTAGCAACTTAGGGTTCCGATACAAATTTACCAATATTTATCTTTGTAGAAATAAATAGCAAAAGGACCACAGAACAAATTATTAGGTTGCAATTGCATGGCTTTGCAAAATGACTTTTTAATTCTGCAACATTTCTGTACATTTATTTTCTCTGGATATGAAAGTTTTAGGGTGCACACAAGTGGTTGCCTAAACATGCCTGAAGCTTGAAAAAAGACCAATGGCTAAATAAGGTTAGGACAAATGGAAAGAGATGGTAAGATACATCATAGGAATAATAATAGTCTTCAATTTGCGCCCTATAACACACTTGGAAAAATATAAAGGAAGTGGGTTCATAGAAAAGAAAAACTGGAAGTCAAAATTAAAGTTTCATTATTTATACAGAATGCAGTTAGTATATAATGTTATTAGCAAATGCGCGTTTTTTTTTTTATTCTTTCCCTTAGCATCATTTGTTAAAGCATAGTTCTTTTTCAGGAATGGATCAGGATTGTGCATGTCCTGAGTTTTACATGATAGCTGTGTTTGTAAGGCACATAGAGAACAGCAAGCTCCATAAACCCACACACTTTATTGAAATGACAAACTGATTAGTCAAAAAAAAGCCGGGAGGGTAATTTTTATACATATGGTGCTCAAAACATTACACACGTAATAGCCCTACTTCAGTATGTTCACACAAAAAAAGTTTTATTAAAAATTGGATAATAAAACTAAGCAGGAAAGTTACATTCTATCTGAATCATGAACATTTAATTTCCATGTTAGGAGGGGAATATGAAAAGTATTCATGGTACAATATGGAAGTGTGTGTATATATATCTATATCTATCAAACAGGAGACAGCACTCACTGGACTTAATTAATGCAAACAATGTTGTTTATTCAGTGACATTTCCGGGAATGCTCCCCTTCATCAGATAAAGGGGAGCATTCCCCGAAACGTCACTGAATAAACAACATTGTTTGCATTAATTAAGTCCAGTAAGTTCTGTCTCCTGTATCTTATCCTCATTCAGCACCCTGGCATTTCAAGACTGTTTGTGACAGTGCTCCGTGTGTGTGTATATATATATATATATATATATATATATATATATATATATATATATATATATATATATAAAATCCAAAAACCCACAAACAGCAAGCAAATAATTGGGAAGCGTCACTCTCTGGATTTTCACAACAGTGTTTTTAATGTTTTGCTTTGAAGTGATAGTGCCCTTTCCATAAGGATCTATATATTAAAATGTTTTTATTTTTTTTAAAAAAAAATGTATTGCCAGCAGTTAGGTCTCTTTTAGGAAGATACAGGACCCCAACCGCCAGTGCAACATAATGCGTAGCGATCTGTTGCATCTCTGTCAGGCAAGTGTTTAATACAATGCACCCCATTATGAGGACCCTAAAGTAACAAAGTGGAGTGGGCCTCGAGTACGTGACAGCTACGTGAACGGAGAGGTGCGTACGACGATACAGACCCCACACAGAGTAAGCATCCCAACATGTAACATTACCCCTCGTGTAAACACTCCCCCAAAAGGGGGTCTTCTGGCCTCCTCGCGGCTTATGCCCCTGGCGACCCCCACTGCCTGAGCTCCGACCCCGGTAGAGTAACAGAAAACCACTGAACAATTACAGAACGGATTGCTACCGGCAGAAAGCACAGAATCTCCAGAGCTTCCGCTCTGTAAGAAACGTCACCACTTAGGTATTACCTTTAACCTTTTTCTGATTTCCGCTTCCGATACCATAGAGTTCTAGCAAACCCATCTCTGTGGTTACACCTGAATATCTGAGCTGGAGCTTGTCGTACATCTTGGTACACCCAGTGCTGTTTTATTGGAGGAAGGCGAGAAGTTTGTGATGGATCTCCAGCAAGCTAAAAACACTATTCTCTGTTTACTGAGACAGGTGTCATCTGATTCGCTGCCTGCTGTCATTCACTGGATTAAAAACAGCGGTAAGAGAGTATTGGGATTTAAATAAACCATTCAGTTCCAGTGTCACACATATAATGAGTAAAAAATGAATATGTATACAAACTGTAACTACTTTGTAATACCTCAAGTATTTTGCACAGTAAAACATTGCCATTTGTTATAAAATTAACTGGAAGCAATAACAATGGTTCATAGAGTTAAAGGGATACTAAATTTTATGATTCCGATAGAGCATGCAATTTTAAGCAACTTTCTAATTTACTCCTATTATCAATTTTTCTTTGTTCTCTTGGTATCTTTATTTGAAAAAGCAGGAATGAAAATTTAGTTGATGGCCCATTTTTGGTTCAGACCTTGGATAGCGCTTTCTGATTAGTGGCTACATTTAGTCAGGTAGCACTACCCAGGTGCTGAGCCTAAAATTATTTCAGCCATTAAAACTGTAAGAATTCTTTAGCTTTTCAGTATAATATGCAAATTTATTTTACAATATATAACATCCTATATTATATATATATAATACTCATGTTCTAATAATTTTTCTCTTAAAGGGACACAGAAAAAAATAAAAAATAATTTGTTAGAACATGTAATTTTAGCACAAGTCACCCCTCCTGTGCAGAGCTAGATGTATAGACTTGCAGGGTTGCTAGTGCTAATTTAGTTTCCACTAGCCAAATTCCACACACCATTTGCCATATTTGGAGGAGCCAATCTAGGCTTTAGACAACATTCACTGTCATAAAGATAGCATACAGTGAATTGTTTTCCAGTTGTTATCGGATCAAGCCAATTAGGTACATATATGTGGCAGAGTTGGCCTTCCTTGATAAGTCAGCAGGGTGCATTTCAAATTCTAAGAATTAGAAATTGCTATTTTTTCAAGGCCAAATGACATGAAAAAGGAGCACAATAAATAATGAATATATTTTGCAAAGTTGTTTCATTATTCATAATTTAACATCAAGGTGTTTGTTGTCCCTTTAACGTGTCTATATGGGAATAATTAATTGCAGCTATTCAGGCTTCATTCTCCTGAAAGCATTACCATTAGCAACATTTTGGACAGCAACATCCAGAGAGCAACCATGAAAAATAGTTCAGAATTATATAACATTAGCTTAGTGCCAGATTTCTCAAGTGAAGGATTACATAGATATCTTGCAAAGAAAACAGAACGCCGCTCCTGGCTCTACTGAGCGGGTCTGTTTTCTTCTCCTAAGTGCATCTGGGCACGCTGTCTAATCACAGCCAGCCCGATCGCGCTATTAAACTCAATGTAGCTCACTCTACTCTGGTCTGCTCTGGTAGCAGGAGTGAGCTACATTGAGTTTAATAGCGCGATAAGGTGCGCTGTGACTAGACAGCGTGCCCGCGATGCGCTTTTGAGAAGAAAACAGACCCGCTCAGTAGAGCCAGGAGCGGCATCCTGTTTTCTTTGCGAGATATCTGGCGCTAAGCTAATGTTATATAAATTATTTATATTATAACATTATTTGCTAGGTTTACTGACCCTTTAAGAATTTTAGGATTAAAGTGGTGTCATTAAATACAACGGAAACATTAAAGGGATATGAAACACACATTTTTCTTTCATGATTCAGATAGAGCATGCAATTTTAAACAACTTTCTAATTTACTTCTATAATCAATTTTTTTCCGTTATCTTTTGTTGAAAAGCAGGGACATAAGCTTAGGAGCCGGCCCATTTCTGGAGCACTATATGGTAACAATTTTGCAAGAATATCATCCATTTGCAAGATTACTAGATGGCAGCACTATTTTCTGCCATTTAGTGATCCAAATGCCTACCTAGGTATCTCTTCAACACAGAATTACAATGGGAACAAAGCAAATTTGATGATAGAAGTAAATTGGAAACTTTTCTTAAAATGGTCTGCTCTGTCTGAATCACAAAATATATATTTTTTGGTTTCATTTACCTTTAATGGATATCTGCTAGAGTAATCTCAGCTAAACATTTTTTGTGCTCCCCCCCCCATAAACTGACCCAATTTCTGTTCAGATATATCTATGTAAAGTCCTACAAAAAGGTTTTAGGATTTGTCAAGTCCTATGCAATGAACTTCTCACAAATATATATCAGAAATTCAGAAAATTGTTAGTTGACTGTTTAGATAAAAGGGACATTCTTGTGCAAAAAATATAGGCTCTAATTTGTCAGAGTAAGCAATCTTTACCCTTTCAGTACTTCAACCCTATGGGGCCGAATTATCAGGGCCGAATGGCCCTGAATACCCCTGTTTCCACGCGAGCCTTCAGGCTTGCCGGAAACAGAAGTTAAGCAGCGCCCTTAAGAGGCTGCGGACATCAATCCGCCCAATCACATTGATTGACAGCCTCTGCTTGTGCAATTATAAATGCCGACAGCGTACGGCATTCAGCGATGTGTAGCGTATCATGTCAGCCAGACATCGATAGATCGGCCCCCATGTGTTTATCACCTGCAAATGTATTAAACATTTAGATACAGTCCGGCTTGAGAGCCATGCAGAATTGCTGGTCCAAATTAGGAAATAGCTGATAAGCCAATCAGCCGCAGCAGCAGATGACACCCCACAAATCTCAGGCATCTGTAGCGCTTGCAACTCTTAGCAGACTGTTGTTGGAAGCCTCAGTGAGCCGATGTTATGTGCTCTATCTGAATCATGAACATTTAATTTAGACTAGACTGTCCCTTTACCTGCAGCAATCTCTAATTTTATAGAGTGTAAATTTTAGATTTTTGACCTTTCAAAGGGATTAAACACATTGGCAAAATCCTGTTGGCCAGACACTGGAGGATCAAGCAACCACTGCTTCACATTTGTTGATTTGTCCCGTTCTGTTTGGAGCTGCAATGCTTGTGGCTCCTGAGTGGGATTCAGGAAATAATGGTTGTAGCTATCTGTTGCTCAGCGCTATATAATATAGGATAGTAACCAACTAAACTAAGTGGTGTTATCTTTCAGTTTTAAAGGACCTATTTAATACAGTATATTTGTGTAATCAACAAATACACAATAAAAAGACAATGCAATAGCACTTAGTCTGAACTTCAAATGAGTAGTAGATTTTTTTTCTGACAAGTTATGTCTATTTCCACTCCCCCTGTATCATGTGACAGCCATCAGCCAATCACAAATGCGTATATATATATATATATTCTTTGAATTCTTGCACATGCTCAGTAGGAGCCAGTGACTCAAAAAGTGTAAATATAAAAAGACTGTGCACCTATTGTTAATGGAAGTAAATTGGAAAGTTGGTTAAAATGGCATGCTTTATCTGAATCATAAATATTTAATTTTTACTTGAGTGTCCCTTTAACTACTTTCTTGAACAAGAAACAATATAGGTTTAACATTCTGACTCCATAGTCTCAAAACACCCAGTGGCGGCTGGTGAATTTTTAGGATGGGGGTGCACAAGACCCTCCCCCTATTAGAAAGCCACGCCCCTTTGAAAAACCACGCCCTTTAACAAGCCACATCCATTTTAAAAGCCACACCTCTTGGTTAAAGTCACGCCCCTCAAATGGCCCCACCCATTTGAACCAGCAGTGTTTTTGGTCATCGTCTTCTTGAAATATCCAGCCCCGGCCTGGGGGTAACTTCAACTGAAGTTTGTGACTGATTCCTCAACATTATTCTCAAGTATCTGCTGATATTGAGTGGAATCCATGAGACCCTCAACAATATTCCCAGTAGTACAGGTCTTTGGAGGTGGTCTGTTGGCTGTTTTTGACAGTTCTCACCATCCTTTGCCTTTGCCTCTGGCCCTCTCTGATATTTTACTTGCCCTGCCACTTCTGGCCTTAACAAGAACTTTGCATGTGGTCTTCCATATCCTCACCATGCATTGCTCACTGTGTTCCTCATAGTGGACACAGACATCTTAAATCTATGAATGCATACTCTTCAGTACAGCCATGTTCACGTGCGACAGTGCACAAATGGAGGAGCCTACACTACCTGCCCATGTCTAGTCTTAAAATATACATGATGGTGCTCATTTAAATTATATAATAACATATATATATATATTAACCAAATGATTAATTAAAGCTGCAAAATAATAAGAATGTTGAATGTACATTTATGAAAACATATATATTCCTGGATTTAAAGAACCTTCCACTTTATAGAGAAATACAACCACATTTCAATTACTGTTGCCCCAGCCCCCAGTGTTCGATATTAGGCAATGCAGCCAAAGGCCTTGGCAACATGAAGATAAATACACCCACATTTTACTTTCTACAAAAGAAGATTATTTCTATTACACTAGTGCTAAATAATTAACTTCAACGGTAAAGATTAAAACAGAATGTTGATAACTCAAGTACAATTTTTGTAAATTAAGTCAATCCGCCTGTCTTTTTTTGAGGCAAATAAATCAATAACATTTTCGGTGAATGTAGGCATGTCATTGATCAATTGTTTTTCAATTGTGAGCATGGCTAGAGCAGTCAGTCTTTCCTCAGTCATGGTGCTCCTTAGAAATGTCTTAACTCGTTTTAAAGTTGAGAAACATCTCTCAGCCTCAGTAGTTGTCACGGGAATAGTCGAAATAATTTGCAACAGTTTGTAGGTCTCTGAGAAAGTACTGTCCAAGTTATTTTCTATTACAAACTGTAGAAGACTGATGGCACCATTCATATTTCGGAAATCTGGTCTTCTGTAAATTACTCCTAGTTCAGTTTTCAGGCGATCTTTCTGTAATGTGTGATAAACCGCTGATGTTTGTTCAAGAAGCTGATCCGCAAATTTTTCCGCTTGGAGGAGAGACACAGCCGAGTAGTGAGTTATAAAAGAAAATCTATCTTTTACTTGATTTGTGATAACATCGCATATCTCTTTAGCTGCCACAGTCTGAGCAATGTGAATATTTTCTCTCTTCCTTTTCCTAGATGTTTCCTCTGTTTCTGATATCGTCATGGTCACTGTGTCCATTCTATTCCTTTCGTTTTCCATTGTCTGCTGGAAAGTGTTAATATGTTTTCGAATAAGTGCCGCATCTGTTTGTGTTTTCTGAAGTTGGTTGTATAACACATCTACATGTGGCATAATATTGTGAAAAACTGTAAGCCAAAACACAAATACCGAGTCTTGTAACATACGTCGAATAGCCCCTGCTTGATTTATAGCTATTTCTTTTTTCGATGTTGACTCTATTTTTTCCATGCATTCAATTAACTGTTCCCTGTTTTCAAAAACTGTATTGACGGTTCGACTCTTGAAATTCCACCTGGTGGCTGAACCATGAGGTATCCTTCTAACAGTTTCATCTAGAATAGCTATCCTTTGTGGCGAGTTACTAAAAAAGTTAGTAATGTCACTTGTTGATTTTGGCTGCTTGCTTGGCTGACAATTAAATTGAGCTGATGTGCATAGCAATGCACAAAATGTGCATTCTTGTAGGTACGTTTAATTATAGCCTGAACACCTGCATGCTGATCACTCATCACGCTTGCACCGTCGTAACTCTGCGATATCGGTTTCTCTGGGTTGTCTATAACTTTTTCCAAAGTAGCTTGAATACACGTAGCTAAAGATTCTGCATCATGTCCAGCTGGATTAGTGAATTCCCAGAATCTATCAACCAGTTGTCCGTTACCTATAATGTATCTAAAAACAACAACCAATTGGAAGGCAGATGAAACATCAGTAGTTTCATCTGCTATCACTGCTACAAAACTTGCATTTGAGATTTCCTTCTTTATTTGGTTCTGGCAAACAGTAAGCATACAGTCTAATAAATCGTTTTGAATTTCTTTTGACGTTCCTTTAAAAACAGTGGCACTAGCGAGATGTTCTTTTAGAGATGCATCAAGCTCTGCTGAGAAGTTTATAAGACCTCTGAAAATGCCTGGATTTAATGAATCATCGCGTTTGTCATGTCCTCGAAGTGCAAGCTCAAATGCGCCGCAAAATAAAATACAATTCATTATTTTGGAAAGAACATAGCGATTTTTCGTTACTTGCTCATTATGTTTTTTAATATTCAAACGATATGCACTGTCAAGTTGTTGCCGAATATCAACCCTTCCTAGCAAATTAAACTCTAATGTGGAGTTTAAATGTGATTGGGAGCAATTATGTTTATTGTTTTTTTTACTTAAATGTGATAAATCAGCGACACCATAAATCACCCAGCTTGAATCCCCACTTTGTTTTGCAAACAGGAGACAATAAAAACAAAAGAGCCTTTTAGATAATTCACAACCACAAATCCATGGATATTTATCATATACCTCGGGTTTGAATTCTCTTTTGTAATCTCTAGTTTTACATTTTGTCACCTGGGTAAGGTTAAGCATAGGTGTTGGCCTGAGCATTTTAATTTCCATTTTTCTTTCAATGGGCAACGTTGAAAAATGTAATTGCTTTAGCTCAGACACACTAATTTTACTAAGTGCCATCTTAACTGTTAGTTTACACACAAAGAACAGTCCTTTGCTCTTATCTAATATATAACTTGTAGGTAGGTAGCTCTGCAGCTGTTAGAAAATATACAAATTAATAGTTTAATAGTTTGGCGATTGTTATGTAATATATAACTTGTAGGTAGGTAGCTCTGCTGCTCTGCAGCTGTTAGAAAATATACAACTCAACTTGAAGTAATAGTTTAATAGTTTGGCGGTTGTTATGTAATATATAACTTGTAGGGTAATATATAACTTGTAGGTAGGTAGCTCTTCAGCTGTTAGAAAATATACAACTTAATAGTTTAATAGTTTGGCGGTTGTTATCTAATATATAACTTGTAGGTAGGTAGCTCTGCAGCTGTTAGAAAATATACAACGTAATAGTTTAATAGTTTGGCGGTTGTTATCTAATATATAACTTGTAGGTAGGTAGCTCTGCAGCTGTTAGAAAATATACAACGTAATAGTTTAATAGTTTGGCGGTTGTTATCTAATATATAACTTGTAGGTAGGTAGCTCTGCAGCTGTTAGAAAATATACAACTTAATAGTTTAATAGTTTGGCGGTTGTTATCTAATATATAACTTGTAGGTAGGTAGCTCTGCAGCTGTTAGAAAATATACAACTTAAAGGGCCACTGTAAGTAAATATTTTCTATGCCTGTTACTAACTAACTACCCCAAATACGCTTTTTATCAATAGCATTTCATTAACATATCTCTACCGTATATCAGAAATCTTGTCTGCAAATTTAATTGTTTTCCAAACCCACTCAGTGGGTATCCTTTGCTCTGAACCAATCCGTTTACAATACCTAGGTTTCAAAATGGCGCTTTAAACACAAAGTTGTTGGTTTAAGTATTTTGAACATGCAGTGCTGAAAATAGTGGGCAGGATAACGTGACATCATCGGCGAATAAAAGATATAACTTTTAGAACGTTATGAAACTTCGTTTTGGAGAAAATATAAGTCAGTAGGTTTTAATTAATGTTAATTAACTTTAATATGTTAGTTGTTTAGCTTAAAAATTATAACAGAAAGTAATCCTTTAATAGTTTAATAGTTTGGCGGTTGTTATGTAATATATAACTTGTAGGTAGGTAGCTCTGCTGCTCTGCAGCTGTTAGAAAATATACAACTCAACTTGAAGTAATAGTTTAATAGTTTGGCGGTTGTTATGTAATATATAACTTGTAGGTAGGTAGCTCTGCAGCTGTTAGAAAATATACAACTTAATAGTTTAATAGTTTGGCGTTTGTTATGTAATATATAACTTGTAGGTAGGTAGCTCTGCTGCTCTGCAGCTGTTAGAAAATATACAACTCAACTTGAAGTAATAGTTTAATAGTTTGGCGGTTGTTATGTAATATATAACTTGTAGGTAGGTAGCTCTGCAGCTGTTAGAAAATATACAACGTAATAGTTTGGCGGTTGTTATGTAATATATAACTTGTAGGTAGGTAGCTCTGCAGCTGTTAGACAATATACAACTTAATAGTTTAATAGTTTGGCGGTTGTTATCTAATATATAACTTGTAGGTAGGTAGCTCTGCAGCTGTTAAAAAATATACAACTTAATAGTTTGGCGGTTGTTATGTAATATATAACTTGTAGGTAGGTAGCTCTGCTGCTCTGCAGTAATAGTTTTGCGGTTCTTATATAATATATAACTTGTAGGTAAGTAAGCAACCGTGACAGCCGTCAACGGTCAACAACTAGTATCAGCAGGCAGCAGCACAGCAGTTAACTGTTTTTTTTTTTTAACAAAAATTTTTTACCTTTTTTTGCAAAACTTCTAATTGCAATCTGCTAATTAATTAATCTGCTAAAATACTTAAATGTATTAATGGTAAGCTACCGTGACAGCCGTCAACGGTCAACAACTAGTATCGGCAGCAGAAACACAGCAGTTAACTGTTTGGTTTTTTTAAACAAAAATTTTACCTTTTTTTGCAAAACTTCTAATTGCAATCTGCTATTTAATTAATCTGCTAAAATAGTTAAATTTATTAATGGTAAGCAACCGTGACAGCCGCCAACGATCAACAACTAGTATCAGCAAGCAGCAGCACAGCAGTTAACTGTTTTTTTTTTTGTTTTTGTTTTTAATTTCACCTTTTTTTGCAAAACTTCTAATTGCAATCTGCTAATTAATTAATCTGCTAAAATACTTAAATTTATTAATGGTAAGCAACCGTGACAGCCGTCAACGGTCAACAACTAGTATTAGCAGCAGAAACACAGCAGTTAACTGCTTTAAAAAAATTAAAAAAATTACCTTTTTTTGCAAAACTTCTAATTGCAATGAATCTGCATTAATTTATCTGCTAAAAAAATATGTTATTATTCCCAAATTACTCCACTAAAGAACTCCCTAAGTACTC
Organism: Bombina bombina; assembly: GCF_027579735.1. NCBI lineage: Eukaryota > Metazoa > Chordata > Amphibia > Anura > Bombinatoridae > Bombina > Bombina bombina. The sequence goes on along the minus strand of NC_069499.1, from coordinate 182,120,170 downwards.
CTAATCTGTCTGTCTGTATCTGTTTTTAGTAAATATAAAAATGAACTTTTTTTTCACTGACACTAGAATAGACACTGTCTAAGTAGTATACTCTCTCTTAAACTGTCTGACTGACTGACTCACTCACTCTCTCTCTTCAACTTCAAGAACCAACTGGTCTGGACTGTAGTGTATTAAGTTATTAACTAGTATTAGTAATACAATTATAAATAACTAATAAGCTGCAGGCCTGCAGCAAAAAAAATTAGGCTTTCTCCCTACCACCCTCCTGCCTAGTGCCTGACTGACTCTCTAGTCTATTCTATTCTCACAGCACTCAGGACAGCCAGCAGCAGTTAAGTAACACAAGTTTTAATCTGAGATAGAGATTGCTTGCAACTGCAAGTTGCAGCCAAGGCAGGTTAGCAAATAATATATAGCAATAGCACCAAGTTCAAATTCGTGCCAAGTTGCCAACAAGTTAAAGATGGGAACCAGGGAATGGATTTGCAAAGTCAAGTGTCAGCAAAGCAAGCAACACCAACACAAGACTCCTCTCTCTTCAACTGCTATCTCATCAATGCGACTTTCGCGCCGTTGAGGGGGAGGAGCCTTGTGGGTGCCGTCAAGTGGACGCAACAGCGTATCACAGTGGAGGCATAGGCAGAGCACAGGCTGACGTGCAAGACCGCACACTTCAGCCTGTGCGATTATGGGTCTATGGCAGTGACGGGCCTGGGAGGAGCTACGCCTGCATAGTGAAGCATAGATCACTGTGCAAGATAGGGTCTCCCTCTATTCGCACGTGCGACGAATAGTTTGTGTGCGCACACAGCAGCCTGGTCGGGTCGGGAGAGGAGGAGACAGAGTGAGAGTCTGGAAGCTAGTGACGTCAGCTGTTGTCAGGCAGAGCAGAGCCAAATACTGTCTGCTATGCTGTTGTATCGCCCGGTCCTAGCTCCCTCCCTATGTACAAAACAGTAGAACACATACTAGTAGACACAGACAGAGTAAATAAATACTAACTAGGCAGTACTGTTGCAACTTGCTGGGGACAATAATAAAATATTAATTTTTCAGATAGGATCATAGGAGACTATTTGAAAAATTATATTTTATTAAACAAATATTTATTTATTTTTTAGGTAAATGTGTTTTTTTTTGCTCTTTTTTTTTTTTTGCCCTCTTGCCCTGGCTGGGGGTTCACGTGCGAATGTGCACAAACGGAGGAGCCTCCACTGAAAACACCTACGATCTATGGTTTGTAAAACTGACAACATGAAGCCGATCCTTTAAATTATGACTAAAGTGTATCATTTAGGGATATTGTTTATGACATAATTTAAGTGTGCTATGTTGTATTGTCTGTGTTAGGCGACTGAGTAATAATTACTTTCAAACACCAATTAAGTAAGAATACATTATATCTGCAAGAATAATCATAATTGGAGTAAGCACACACTAAAGTGTAGATTGCTGTTTGGTTTGCTGCTAGACTTCATCATTCTTATATTTTTATTATGTGCTTTTAATCTTTAGCCGTTCATTTTCTTCACTTCAGTTTTTTTTTTTTTTTTTTAAATGCATATATGAAATATTAAGTTATTTTTTTTTTTATTTTGAAACACAATTTAAATAGAAGATTATAAGGAAATTTGTGTATGATGCTGAGACAAGCCTTAGAAAGAAAGACCAAAAATAACCACATCAATTTTTTAAAAGGGACAGTATACTGTAAAATAGTTTTCTTCCTAATGTGTTTCCAATTACTTTTTTTTTTTACCAACTGCAGAGTATAAACTGTATGAGAATTTGCTTTTTAATGTTTATTTGTGTATATGAAATAGCTGATTTTGTGTTTTGAATCCACAACCTAATAAAATGGGTTGAGTTTGTAGGTATAACCAGATCTAATTATTTTATCACATTGTGTACATATACATGCTTCTTTTATCTTATATCTGTCCATAAACCAAAGACCAATACTTGGAGAGAACAATGGAAAATTAACATTTTATTACCTTCTCTCTTCTATACCCCACTGGGAGTGTATTTTTTTTCTTCTTGCTGTGTTTACACAGCTTATAAATAGCTTGGACATAAGGCTTATTTCAAATGTCAATATAAGAGTAAAGGAAATACTTGTAAACAATTAATTCACTCCAGCAGGTAAAGTGGATCATTTGGAATACATTAAAGGGGAGAAACTTTTTGAGTAAACTGTCCCTTTAAGTTTAAAGGGATATAGTAGTCAAACAATTACATGCTCTAATTTTTTAGACCAAATCATTTTAATACTATTGACCCTAGACTACTGTGTGTTAAACCCCCACAAAGGGGTTAAACACAAAATAGAAGTGCTGCTCGCAACCCACGAATCACTGCTGGTCCCCAGCAGAACCTGCCACTCATCCAATCAGCAGCGCTAATCATACAACTCTGATGTACAACTAACTCTGCTGATTGGATTAGAGGTGGTTTCCCCTCAGTCTAGGGTTGATAGTTTTAAAATTACAGACATATGAACTAGAGCTTGTCATATTTTTACTATCATGGCCTTTTAACATTTAAAATACTTAAAAAATAATAAAAAAATTGAAGGCAGTAAAAAAATATATGTATGTGTGTATATATATATATATATATATATATATATATATATATAAAAATATGTGTGTGTTTGTTAAATAAAGAATTATCTTTCATATATCTTTGAATGTATTTGGGACTCTATTTTTTTTATATAAAAAAAAAGTGTCATTAATACATTTCCTTTTTTTCTTTTTTTTTTTAAAGAGGAGATTGAAGACTTGGCAACTAGTAATTCTGATATCATTCTGAGAAATATTGCAGATGACCTTCGAAGCTGTTTACCTATTGAAGCCATGGCCAGCTCTGAAAACAAAACAAAGCAAAGTGTGAGAATATTTACTTTAAATATATATTTGAAAACTGACTTGGGTGGTAAATGAAAAATACATTAGTAACATGGTGTAATTAAATTATGTTAAAAACAATCCAGCTAAATCAATAATCATGGAAATAAACTTGCAATATAGTTATTAAAATTATATTTGTTTTTGGGTACGTAAAAGTAATTGTTTTAAATATGCATAATATATATAAAAGTTTCAGATAGAGCATGCAATTTTAAGCAACTTTCTAATTTACTCCTATTATCAAATTTTCTTTATTTTCTTGGTATCTTTATTTGAAAAGCAAGAATGTAAGTTTAGATGCCGGCCCATTTTTTGTGAATAACCTGGGTTGTCCTTGCTGATTGGACAGAACCAATAAAAAAGTGCTGTCCATTGTTCTGAATCAAAAATTGGCTGGCTCCTTAGATTATTATTATTATTATTATTATTATTATTATTATTATTATTATTATTATTCTTTATTTATAAAGAATGCCTTCTTTTTTAAATAAAGATAACAAGAGAATAACAAAAATTGATAATAGAAGTAAATTAGAAAGTTGCTTGAAATTGCATGCTCTGTCTGAATCATGAAAGAAAAAAAAATTGTGTTTAGTGTCCCTTTAACCCCTTAGTGACCAGACCACTTTTCCATTTGTTGACCGTCTGGGACCAAGGCTATTTTTGCATTTCTGCGGTGTTTGTGTTTAGCTGTAATTTTCCTCTTACTCATTTACTGTACCCACACATATTATATACTGTTTTTCTCACCATTAAATGAACTTTCTAAAGATACCATTATTTTCATTATATCTTTATAATTTACTATAAAAATATATACAAAATATGATGAAAAAAATGGGGGGGGGGAACACTTTTTCTAACTTTGACCCTCAAAATCTGTTACATATCTACAACCACAAAAAACTCCTATGCTAAATAGTTTCTAAATTTTGTTCTGCGTTTAGAAATACTCAATATTTACACGTTCTTTGCTTTTTTTGTAAGTTCTAGAGCAATAAATACAAGTAGCACTTTGCTATTTCCAAACCATTTTTTTTTTTCAAAATTAGCAAGTTACATTGGAACACTGATATCTGTCAGGAATCCCTGAATATCCCTTGACTTGTATATATTATATTTTAGTAGACAACCCAAAGTATTGATCTAGGCCCATTTCGGTATATTTCATGCCATCATTTCACTGCCAAATGTGATCAAATAAAAAAATATGTTCACTTTTTCACAAACTTTAGGTTTCTCACTGAAATTATTTACAAACAGCTTGTGCAATTAAGGCACAAATGGTTGTAAATGCTTCTCTGGGATCCCCTTTGTTCAGAAATAGCAGGCATATATGGCTTTGGCATTGCTTTTTGGTAATTAGAAGGCCGCTAAATGCCGCTGCGCACAACACTTGTATTATGCTCAGCAGTGACGGGGTTAATTAGGTAGCTTGAAGGGTTAATTTTAGCTTTAGTGTAGAGATGAGCATCCCACCTGACACATCCCACCCCTTGATCCCTCCCAAACAGCTCTCATCCCTCCCCCACCCCACAATTATCCCCGCCATCTTAAGTACTGGCAGAAAGTCTGCCAGTACTAAAATAAAAGGCTTTTTTTTTTTTAATAAAATATATATTCTGCTGTGTAGGATCCCCCCCTTAGCCCCCAACCTCATTGATTCCCCCCCCCCCACTAACTATTTTCCACCATTTTGGGTACTGGCAGCTGTCTGCCAGTACCCACTTTGCATTCAAATGTGGTTTTTCTAAGATAAACCACTATTTTTCTGTAGTGTAGCTGTCCCCCTTCAAACTTAAGGGGTGTGCACGCACGTACACGCCCCCCACGCGCGCTCCTGCGTGCATCCGACAATCATTTCCAACTGCTGGCAGGAAGATTGCCAGCGATGGGCATCACTGCAATACCTTAAAAGCTGCTGGAAGCGATCAGGATCGCTTCCAGAGCTTCAAACCCCAGAGGACGTGCCAGACACGTCCTTGGTCGTTAAGTGACCTCCTATGGAGAACGTCCCTGGCACGTCCTTGGTTGTTAAGGGGTTAGATAAGATTTGTTAGATTTTTTGTTAGTTGATGCTTATTTTTACCTAATGAGGACGATCCATGATATTTTCTTATACTGAAACAAATGTTTTTTTGTTTTCAACTAAATAGGGTTTTAAAAATCTAGCATTTATAGTTTTTTTTTTTTTTTAAATGTTCCTGTACAAGGGGCTTGCCACGGCCCCCCTTCACCAATAGAGCTGTGGGAATTGCCCTTATCAGCCCATTAAGTAGTCTCTTTATTTTTTTATTGATATATGCAAGCATGCTTTTCCTTTAACATAGTATTTTTTTTTTAAATGAAGAAAATGCCGCTCTATTAAATGCGTTCTAGATTTTTTAATGTCTTTAAAGTGACAGTGTACTGTGGTAGTTGACCCTATTAGCCATTGAGCAATTGATACTTAGATATCCTTTTTACTGTAACCTGCACTTTCTTTTTAATGCAAAACTATTTGTAACATATTTAACTGTTGTTCTTTCATTGACGCTAGGGATGGTCAACTGGTGGCCCGAGGGCTACATGCGGCCCGTGATATATATATATATTTTTTTTATTTTTAATTTGTTCTTTTTTTAATTTTCAAAAAAGAGAAACATTATACATTTCACATAGTACAATTCAGACTTACTTCAGAAACCAAATTTGCTAATAATTATGCATCCAAGCAATAGCCTGCAGAATAACAGTAGTTGAACACTTGTATAACTGATAATTAAGAAAAGAGGAAACTAATAAATAAACAATAAGGTAAAGATAGACAAAAGAAATACAGAGATGAGAAGGGGGGTAAGAGGGGGGGGAAGGGGAATGAAGTCCCTGCGTAAGTATCAAATAGGTGATAAAAAAGATATAGGCTATGTATGTTGTAGCCATTGTGCCTTACTAGTTGGGAAATAACTAATATGCAACAGATAAATGCCCAAACTTGGAAGTATCTGTGTTGATGTGAGCACATTTATATTTTAAGCAAAAAAGAAATAAAGTTAACATTTTAACATATTATCTTATTACCTGAACAGTAGAATAAACATCTTGTGTAACTAATAAGGGGGATCTAGGGATCTCCTTAAAACCATATAATTGTTCCTGCAAACTATATTTTGAAAAAGGAAGTACAAATATAAATAAGTACATAGACACTCTTCTAGGCTCAGAACATAAGTATCTCTGTTATATTATGAGAGAGCAATTGAGTGAACCACATAAGACACAGAGTCACGAGGCCTACCCAACCGGATCAAGGAAATTGATCCTTGGTGCGTTTCTGTATAATCCTGCAAGCTCGGACCAGAGCTGAGCTTTAATTAGTCTTCCCACAGTTATCCGAAGAACCTTGAGTGTGCTAGGTATAGATCGACCTGGAGGACAAAAGCAGAGAAGGGGAAAAAAAAGGAACAGAACAATTGCACAAAACATTCAGACTTAGAAATGTTCAAGTAGGCGGCTTCATGGAAGATGTTTGTCTTGAGGGATCCGTGGAGTTCCTTGTTCTTTTCCTGTTGACTCTGGTTCCTTCTGATCTTTGGGGTTTTGGAGCAGGTCCTTGCTGGTTATTCTGTTCTTGACCAGAATCATTTAATTTGGGAAGGGTTGGAAGAGAGATAATCGGCTGCTTGCAAAAAGATTCAAGATCTTCCAATGACCTGTATGTAGATGTCTGAGATCCCCTGATCACTCTTAGACAGAAAGGAAAGCCCCATCTATAAGGTATTTTCAGTGCTTGTAAATGCTGAGTGAGAAACCTGGTATCTCGCCTCTTCGCTAACATAAGAGGGCTGATATCTGCATAGATATGTAGCTGGACATCTTCAAATACAATATTTTGCTCTCTCCTTGCTGCATTGAAGACCAGGTCTTTGTCTTTATATAGCTGAAATTTCAGAATCACATCCCTTGGAGGATCAGAGTTCTTTGGTAGAGGTCGAAGTGCCATATGTGCACGGTCTAAGGGTATGAGAGTACCTTCCGCTATATCTGTGAGAGACCGAAACAGCTTTTTGAGATAGGCACCTAGTTACTGAGATTGAATTGACTCGGGTATGCCCCTGATTTTGAGATTATGTCGTCTTCCTCTATTGTCGAGGTCTTCAACGTGGTCTTGCAGATTCTCAATAGTGACATGTTGTTGATATGCCTGTCTAGATACCAGTTCAAGTTCAGAGATTACATGATCTGAGCCTTCATCCAGGTATTCTATCCAGTGTCCCCTAAGTCGTTAATGTCCTTTCTGAACTCCTTACGGCCATCTTTTATTAACTGGCTGACTTGCGTCAGCAGATTAGTGAAGTCATCCTTAGTGGGAAGGAAATTTAAATCTGCCCTTGTAAGAGGTCTGGAATTTTCTGTCGATATAGAGGAGTGTATTGACTCTTCAGAGTCACTGGCATTATCCTGGGTATCTGTTGCCAGGGAGGGTGTAGTAGATATAGGTTTGAAGAAAATTTTCATCATGTTGGAGTTCCATGAACTCTTATAACTTTTTAGTCCCTTTAACATTTTCCCTGATTTCCTTGCAGACATAATAGTAAGTCCAAATAGATAAGTGAATATCTGTGTATATCTTAGATGTCTCTTGGCAAAGTATGACTACAGGTGCCACTGTAGATTATGTATAGTTATTAGGCCACGTGCATAGATCATTAAAGTGTTCCTTAGAATGTACTAAGCGGAACTAGGATAAAGGCAATGTAGCAGGCAGGAAAACAACTGTTCAGGCAAGCTTTGCTGTAGGTAGGTATGTCTGATAATAAATGCAGGACACAGGGTACCTTTCATGTAGCTAAAGGGGTTAACTTGTATTCTATCATTTGTAAAGTCATTACAGAATTGTGGGATTACCTCCAATGTCAGACGTCTCTATTTTCGGGGTGTAATGAAGATAGTAGTGGCACACATTAGAATGTCAGAAGCCATACATTTGTGACATTAACTTGCTTATGCTGGTTTTAGGCAATAGTACCCCTGCAGACCATGCGTTTAAATATAGTGAGATAATTCTTTTTCATCTGGGTGTTATGTTAATTTGCAGAACGGCTCCCCATGTGACCTCCTCACCATGCGGGCAAACCAGAAACTAGGCCTTAGTGGCATATTTAGGTGTAACACACTTAACAGTGTAGGATCGTCATACCTGCGATGCACATTTGATGGGCAAAAAAACGCTGTCCCACAGATCGTGCGTATGTGCAAAGTGTGAATGTATTTTCACATCTGAGGTCCGGTCTGTTCCATTATATGCCTTGATGACATGATATTTTTTTTTCCCTTTTTATAAACATAGTATTGAGGTTATTTCCTGCCTCCCTTTAGTCGTGGGTACTGCCATGTTTAAATCTAACTTTCACTACATTCCAATGCTGTCCTGTCTGCACATGTGCAGCAACTCTCCTACAGATACCTGCAGTGTAACCTATGTTCTATAATGACAGCACCCATGATTAGAGGAAGATACATGAAATGTATGTAGTGTCATTTTAAACTAATTTTCATTTTGGTCACCAGAGGGCAGTGTAGGGCAAACTACCAATTTTACTGCTCATTCTAGAGTAATATCAACAAATCTGGAACTTTTTTTTACCCTAATGACTGTTTGCCTCTTACATAGAGAGACTGACCACTTACATTTATCCTGCCATTTCCCCTCAAGTTTAAAGGGACAGTCTAGTCCAAAATAAACTTTCATGATTCATATAGGGACATGAAAGCTAAGATTAAACTTTCAATTTTAATCTCAATAAAAATGGCATGCAGTTTTAAGAGCGTTTTCCGTTTACTTCTGTTATCGAATAGTTTTTTTGGCATCCTTTGTTGAAAATCATACCTAGGTAGGCTCAGAAGCAGTAGGCAGTTATTAATTGGTAGCTACACACTTATGCTTCTTGTGATTGGCTCATCAGATGTGTTTAGCTACGCCCCATAGTGCATTGCTGCTCTGGATTTGACTTTAGCTATTTGTTTAACCCATTTGTGATACTGGGCTACACCAGATGAGTATAGAGCAAATCACAAGCAAGCATACATGCATATCTTCCCATCACTAACCATATCCTGCTTGAGGTGTTCAACTTTCTCTACGTTTTTTTAACCCATTTCAAGAGTTAGACACCGTAAAAGAAGGGCCTTTGTTTAAAATGAAATTTCTCTAATAGGATTGAATTGCTGCTAAATGCTTTCATGTGAATGTTCTCCCCAATATATTTTTTTATTTTAGATACAGGAACTCCAGCAGCCCACCCTGCACGTGGATGCATTTCTCTATGATGAAGAGACTATTGACTCATTGTGTGATGAGGGAAAGATGAGTCGTAATTATTGTTTGTCCTGTGGTTCCAGAAAAACAGCGCCATTAGGTGGGTAGACCAATTCCATGTAAAATTGTAACCTGTAAAAGAGGGAACTACATAGCCTTAATTGTCCTGTCAAGTCAGTTCCTAGATAACAGCAATTTTACAGTCTGTTTCATCACTCAAAAGTGTATTCTGCTTACTTGTTCACAAAAGGGGTTCTGTCTAAATTCTATAGATACCTCTTTGATACCCTATACAGAGATGAACCATCATATATATACAGTCAGCAGAAACCAATAATGAAATGCTCACCTGCTGATACCTCAGTAGTATAATTGTCATGTCTGCCCTACGTTATAAACCTTTCCTTTGGTCAGTACTTATACAACCTCTTTACTTAATTACTCTTTTGTGTCCCTGGAATTTTTTTTCTTATGTTAGCAACTATGGACTTGCCGAGTATCCTACACACTCTTTTTAGGGAGATTATATTACTGCATTCTAAGTGAAAGGGACAGTCTAGTATAAATTAAACTTTCATTATTCAGATAGGACTTTTAATTTTAATCAACTTTCCAATTTACTTTTATCATCAAGTTTGCTTTTTTCTCTTGGTATTCTTAGTTTAAACTAAACCTAGGTAGGCTCATATGCTAATTTCTAAGCCTTTGAGGGCTGCCTCTTATCACATGCTTTTTAAATCTCTTTTCTACACAAAGAGACAGAAAGTACACGTGGGCCATATAGATAACACTGTGTTCAGGCACAGGGGGTTATTTAAGATCTAGCACAAAACAATGCTAAATTTAAGACAATAGATAATAAACAGTCACAGTCATGTGATCAGGGGGCTGGAAGAAGGTTCCTAGATACAAGGTAATCACAGAGGTAAAAAGTACATTAATATAACTGTGTTGGTTATGCAAAACTGGGGAATGAGTAATAAAGGGATTATCTATCTTTTAAAACAATAACAATTCTATGGTTGACTGTCCCTTAAAAACACATTTTCAAGCAGCATTGTTGGTCACCTACAACATTGTTTCCCAACAGCGGTCCTCAAGTAACCCCAACAGGGCAGGTTTTCATTATAGCTGAACTAGTGCACCGGTGACATAATCAGCTGATTGGTGAGCGCAGGTTAGTAATGATGTGCATTTAGACCTATTTTTTATCATTCACATCAATCGGCTTTGTGCTCTGTTGTAGGTCTGTACTTGTTTTCAATACACTTGAGATCTGAGGCATTGTTATTCTGAGATTCCCTTAGGCGGATTCTTTGGTTTTAATTGCATTTGTAACTTATACCTTATGCTTCTAAGCATTGTATTTTGTCAATTGCTCTTTGATGTTGTGAGTCTCAGTTTAGTACTATAGAGACCAGAATTACACCTGGATTCTTTTCCAATCTCACGTTAGTCTGTTGTGCACAATATTATTTATGCCGTAATATGTTGTGAATTGTGTGCTATAGCTCCTGTTACAATTTTCACATCGGTGCATGTAGGTATGCTATGCTAATTAGCTTGTGCACTTGCTCTGGTGTGTTTGTTTTAGAAGCTACTGCAATAGAGCGATAATATAATGTTGAACAGCGGAGATATGGAAAATTAAAATATAACTTTTAATAAAGTATTTAAAATATATGTTCAACTCACACACATATAAGTTAAAAACACTGAGGAGTGTGTCAGGCTATGTAATTTAAAGGACCAGTAAACACAGCAGATTTGCATAACCAACAAATGCATGATAACAAGACAATACAAAAGCACTTACTCTGGACTCTAAATGAGTAGCAGAATTTTTTCTAACAAATTTCGAAGTTATGTATATTTCCACTCCCCCTGTACCATGTGACAGCCATGAGCCAATCACAAATGCATATACGTATATTCTGTGAATTCTTGCACATGCTCAGTAGGAGCTGGTGACTCAAAGTGTAAATATAAAACGACTGTGCACAATTTTTTAATGGAAGTAAATTTGAATGTTGTTTAAAAAATCATCAAAGTTTAATTTGACCAGAGTGTCCCTTTAAGATGCTACTGATGAGGTGGAGGCACGGTTATAAATTCTATATCCTTCCCAACCTAGGATGTAGGTGTTAATCCATAGTTGGATTATCTATGTGATATATAATCATGCTAGACTGGAGTTCATTGGCTTTTAGTGGCAGCAATAGTAATCTATTAGTATAGATTAATAGTGACGCTCATATAATGAGAGTTTGTACAATTTAACATAATCAAAAGGATGCAATTCTCTTTAAGTCTACTGGTTGGATCAACCTACTCTGGGTTATACGATACATTCATACATATTAGAGTAATCTTTATGCTATTTGATAAGTCATAGCTTGCTATTATGTAAGCCCTTAAATATCCTTAATCATTTCTATTAGCACAGATCTAAAATGTATCTTTATTCAGCAATAACTTGCCATATACTGTTGTATTTCTGGTTATGATTAATGTACTAGTGGATTACTTCTCTCTGCTTATCTTCCTTGATCTGTCTGCAGCCTTTGATACTCTAAATAAAATGGAATGGGAGTATCATTTAAAAATGTAATGGTATAAAACAAATCAATAATAACATAAAATAAGTATGTATAAGTAAATCTAAAAGAAGATGCCGGCATAAAAAATTTATAATTATTGCTAGAATAATATTAGCAGTAATGAAATTATAATAAAAAGATATACTAAAAATAGTATAAGGTGCTAGAAACCTATAATCAATACATATTAGCAACCGCTCTTTAGTGATAGGTGAAAAAACTCCAGAGGCAAAAAGATGACCAACACTGGTTACTAGCGATTAGTCTCGTGTGTGAGCCTTATGTTTTATATGAGCCTTGTTTGCTTAATAAAGTTCCAAGCGTCAGAGTTCAGTTACTGATACAGGTACCTGATATTTTTCAAACCGCTCTGGGAGATATCCTTAATTGTTGCGCTTTGATCAGTTCAGCGTTGTAGGTCCTTGATGTGTGTAGCAAACAATTGGAACAATGTATCTTCGTCGTTTTGATATTGGTTCCGGTTGAAAGTTCATAGTGGTTCCGTCAGTGTGTCCTGTCGGTTGCGGTCCTACGGACAATATTACCAACAGTAGTAATATATGAATCAATGGGGGTGTGTTAAATGTATTAGTAGGTCCTGGGACAGGGATTATACATATAAAGACTGCTCAAATTTGCAGAGTGTCTCGATGTACCTGTCCTATCTACTCACACTTAAACCAAGGTCCCAAGTAATATTTGTATCCAAAGTGAACAGGGTAGACAAATCTACGCGTTTCAGCCACCAGGGGCCTTTATCAAGATGTGTACCTGTTGATAGGACCGGTACACACATCGAGGACCTACAACACTGAACTGATCAAAGCGCAACAATTAAGGATATCTCCCAGAGCGGTTTGAAAAATATCAGGTACCTGTATCAGTGACTAAACTCTGACGCTTGGAACTTTATTAAAGGGATAGTATACACCAATTTGTAGATAATTGCATGTAATAGACACTACTATAAAGAATAAGATGCACAGATACTGATATAAAAATACAGTATAAAACTGTTTAAAACTTACTTAGATGCACTTAGTTTAGCTCTGTTGAAAAGGTAGCTGGAAAGCCCACTGCAAGTGGGAAATAAGACACTCCCCCCTCCCCCATCTTTTGCATATGAAAAGACCTTTACACAAACAGGAGCAAGCTGGAGTAGGTAGCTGACAGTATTCAAATAAAACTTTGGGGCTCGGTTAGGAGTCTGAAAATAGGAGCAATGTTATTTAAAAATAAGCAAAACTATACATTTAAAAAAAACTTTATCGGTTATATAAATAGATCACCTACAAAACATTTATGCAAAGAAAAAATGAGTGTATAATGTCCCTTTAAGCAAACAAGGCTCATATAAAACATAAGGCTCACACATGAGACTAATCGCTAGTAACCAGTGTTGGTCATCTTTTTGCCTCTGGAGTTTTTTCACCTATCACTAAAGAGCGGTTGCTAATATGTATTGATGGTAGGTTTCTAGCACCTTTATACTATTTTTAGTATATCTTTTTATTATAATTTCATTACTGCTAATATTATTCTAGCAATAATTATACATTTTTGATGCCGGCATCTTCTTTTAGATTTACTTATACATACTTATTTTATGTTATTATTGATTTGTTTTATACCATTACATTTTTACATGATACTCCCACTCGATTTTATTTAGAGTTAGAGTGGATCCTAGTTCTAACTTTAATACGACATCTAAATTGTTTTGAGCAAATCATCCTATCTATAAAATTATCCTATCTATAAGGCTATCGTTATAAGTTTACATTAATCAGAATAATTCCAATAGAGGGTATTCTTAACTTCTAAACAAGTCATATTTATTTTGGACCCCTTTTATATTTCATTTTTTTTTTTGTCATTTAGGAATATTCTTTTTTTCATCACTTTAGTTAATAATATAAATATATTTCACATATTTTTTACTCTCAGCTGTTGTAGCGCTATCCCATACCCCCTATTATACTGTTCTGTTTACGGTGTATCTTTTGAGGTTAGGTCACCTTTTTTGGGATTAGCTGATGAGAGTCTGAGTGTTAGTATCTGTTTAATCACATCCATTAGTTGCAGCCTTTGATACTGTTGAACACTCTCTTTTGCTCCAAACCCTCCAATCCTTCGGCATCTGTGACACAGCCCTCTCATTGTTCTCTTCCTACCTGTCAAACCGTATCTTTAGTGTAGCCTTCTCTGGGGCCTCCTCTGCCCCGTCACCACTTTCTGTCGGGGTACCACAAGGTTCTGTCCTCGGTCCCCTACTCTTCTCAATCTACACGTCATCATTAGGTTCCCTAATAAAGTCCCACGGTTTCCAATATCATTTGTATGCCGACGACACCCAAATCTACTTCTCTGCACCAGACCTATCTCCTTTCTTGCTAACCCGTGTCACTAACTGTCTAGCCCACATCTCTTCCTGGATGTCCTCTCACTACCTCAAGCTAAATCTCTCCAAAACTGAGCTCCTTATTTTCCCCCCTTCTTCCAAAATCTCCACCCCAAATCTCTCTATAATGGTCGACAACTCCATCATTACCCCTACCCCACATGCCCGATGTCTCGGGGTCACATTTGACTCAGATCTTTCTTTCACTCCTCACATTCAGTCCTTGGCTAAAGCCTGCCGCTTCCACCTTAAAACCATCTCTAAAATTAGACATTTCCTTACTCAAGACATAACAAAGATTTTAATCCACTCTCTCATCCTTTTCCCGCCTTGATTACTGCAACTCTGTCCTCTCTGGTCTCCCCAGCTGACGCCTAGCTCCTTTACAATCCATAATGAATGCCTCTGCCACACTTTCTGTGGACCAGTTTCTGTTTTAGGTTTCTGTGGACCAGTTTCTGTTTTAGGTTCTTCCTTACACATCGCTCTTCATCTGCTGCACCTCTCTGCCAATCCCTTCACTAGCTTCCTCTTGCCTCTGGGATTAAACACAAAATTCTCACTCTGACATACAAAGCCCTCAACTGCACTTCTCCCCCCTATATCTCAGACCTTGTCTCCAGATACTCTCCCTCCCGTCCCCTTCGCTCTGCTCATGACCTCCTCCTCCTCTCTTGTTACCTCATCACACTCTTGTTTACAAGACTTCTCCAGACTGGCTCCCATGTTATGGAACTCTGCCTCGCTCCACAAGACTCTCCCCAAGTTTTAAAACCTTCAAGTGCTCCCTGAAGACTCTACTAGTCAGGGACGCATACAACCTACGCTAACCTTTCCATCTCCACTGCTATCCTCTTAGATATCAAAATAACAAGAGTATTGCATTGAGCAATGTTACTTTTTTATTGGACTAACTATACATTTATAAGATGACAAGTTTTCGGAAAAATGTCTTCCTTTTTCAAGTCTGAAGCAATACTGACCAATTTGATGGAATTTACAGATTATATATTAAAACACAGGCTAAAAAGACAGAAAGTGTTACAGAGGTCTGAATGCAGGGGGAGGAGGGGGTGTCGTAAAATCATAAGGGGGGTTTAGGAGACAGAGGCAGGTAGTGTCCAGTGAAGGATAACAGACTGGGGAAATATATGGTTATACACAAAGCATATACTGACATAAAGCTATATTTCAACATGGAATCAATATGTATAAAGATGTGAAATAAGGTATACAGGGGAATATAAGATAGTCAAAAAAGGAGAAAGGGAAAAAAAAGGGGGAATAATAATGACAAAAGTGTGGACATAGGCTTACCTACGTACCTATGCATAGAGAGTGTGAAATATACAATGTAATTGACTACAGACTATGAAAGAACATTACAAAATTTTTTGATAATGGGTTAAGAAACCAGAGTCCACATTTAATCCAGAATTTAGCAAGTTGAAGTGCATTATCATTTTCATTTCAAATGTTTTTCTTTCCATGGTGTTTTTGAAGTTGCCTCTGAGAATCTTGATTTTGAGGTTTTGGATGGAGTGGCCAGGTTGGGTGAAATGGTGACCAATAGGGATACAGTATTTAGTTTCACAGTGGTTTTTGATTGAGTGTCTGTGTAAGTTCATCCGAAGGTGCAGTTTTTGGCTTGTTTCTCCAATACAACAGCCCACTTCATATGCAGTGCAATGTATCATGTATACCACATTTGCACATATACATGGGTATGCCCCTTTTAATGTTATAGCATTTACTCTTGTGTTTAGCTGTGCTGCTTTCACAAATGTGTTGACATACGGCTAGATTTAGAGTTTCTCTTGTAAGGTGTATCCAGTCCACGGATCATCCATTACTTGTGGGATATTCTCCTTCCCAACAGGAAGTTGCAAGAGGATCACCCACAGCAGAGCTGCTATATATCTCCTCCCCTAACTGCCATATCCAGTCATTCTCTTGCAACTCTCAACATAGCTGGAGGTAGTAAGAGGAAAGTGGTGTAATATAGTTAGTTTTTTCTTCAATCAAAAGTTTATTGTTTTTAAATGGTACCGGAGTTGTACTATTTTATCTCAGGCAGCATTTAGAAGAAGAATCTGCCTGCGTTTTTCTATGATCTTAGCAGAAGTAACTAAGATCCACTGCTGTTCTCACATATGTCTGAGGAGTGAGGTAACTTCAGAGGGAGAATGGCGTGCAGGGTATCCTGCAATAAGGTATGTGCAGTTTAAGTTTTTCTAGGGATGGAATTGCTAGAAAATGCTGTTGATACCGGATTAATGTAAGTTAAGCCTAAATACAGTGATTTAATAGCGACTAGTATCAGGCTTGCTATCAGAGGTATATACTCTGATTAATGTGCAATATAAAACGTTTGCTGGCATGTTTAATCGTTTTTATATATGCTTTGGTGATAAAACTTATTGGGGCCTAGTTTTTTCCACATGGCTGGCTTGATTTTTGCCTAGAAACAGTTTCCTGAGGCTTTCCACTGTTGTAATATGAGTGGGAGGGGCCTATTTTAGCGCTTTTTTGCGCAGTTAAAATTACAGACAGAGACATTCAGCTTCCCTCAGCAGTCCCCTGCATGCTATAGGACATCTCTGAAGGGCTCAAAAGGCTTCAAAAGTCGTGTATTGAGGAAGGTAAAGCCACAGTGGAGCTGTGGCAGTTGTTGTGACTGTTTAAAAACGTTTTTTTCATTTTGTTAATCCGTTTTTTGTATTAAGGGGTTAATCATCAATTTGCAAGTGGGTGCAATGCTCTGCTAACTTGTTACATACACTGTAAAAATTTCGTTAGTTTAACTGCCTTTTCTCTTGTTAAGTGTATCCAGTCCACGGATCATCCATTACTTGTGGGATATTCTCCTTCCCTACAGGAAGTTGCAAGAGGATCACCCACAGCAGAGCTGCTATATAGCTCCTCCCCTCACTGCCATATCCAGTCATTCTCTTGCAACTCTCAACAAAGATGGACGTAGTAAGAGGAGAGTGGTGTATTATAGTTAGTTTTTTAACTTCAATCAAAAGTTTGTTATTTTTAAATGGTACCGGAGTGTACTGTTTATCTCAGGCAGTATTTAGAAGAAGAATCTGCCTGCATTTTCTATGATCTTAGCAGAAGTAACTAAGATCCATGGCTGTTCTCACATATTCTGAGGAGTGAGGTAACTTCAGAGAGGGAATGGCGTGCAGGTTTTCCTGCAATAAGGTATGTGCAGTTAATATATTTCTAGGGATGGAATTTGCTAGAAAAATGCTGCTGATACCGGATTAATGTAAGTTAAGCCTTAAATGCAGTGATAGCGACTGGTATCAGGCTTATTAACAGAGATACATACTCTTATAAAAGTGTAATATAAAATGTTTGCTGGCATGTTAATCGTTTTTATATATGTTTGGTGACAAAACTTATTGGGGCCTAGTTTTTTTCCACATGGCTGGCTTGATTTTTGCCTAGAAACAGTTTCCTGAAGCTTTCCACTGTTGCAATATGAGTGGGAAGGGCCTATTTCAGTGCTTTTCTGTGCAGATAAAAATACTGACAGAGACATTCAGCTTCCCTCTGCATGATACAGGACATCTCTGAAGGGCTCAAAAGGCTTCAAAGTCGTGTTTGAGGAGGGTAACAATCACAGTAGACTGTGGCAGTTGTGACTGTGTTTTAAAAAACGTTTTTGTCATTTATTATTCTGTTTTTGTTATTAAGGGGTTAATCATCCATTTGCAAGTGGGTGCTATGCTCTGCTGACTTGTTACATACACTGTAAATATTTTGTTAGTGTAACTGCCTTTTTTCACTGTTATTTCGAATTTTTTCAAAATTTGTTTCTCTTAAAGGCACAGTAACGTTTTTTATATTGCTTGTTAACTTGCTTTAAAGTGTTTTCCAAGCTTGCTAGTCTCATTGCTAGTCTGTACAAACATGTCTGAAACAGAGGATACTTGTTCATTATGTTTAAAAGCCATGGTGGAGCCCCATAGGAGAATGTGTACTAAATGTATTGATTTCACCTTAAACAGTAAAGATCAGTCTTTATCTATAAAAGAATTGTCACCAGAGGGGTCTGTCGAGGGGGAAGTTATGCCGACTAACTCTCCCCACGTGTCGGACCCTTCGCCTCCCGCTCAAGGGATGCACGCTAATATGGCGCCAAGTACATCAGGGACGCCCATAGCGATTACTTTGCAGGACATGGCTGCAATCATGAATAATACCCTGTCAGAGGTATTATCCAGATTGCCTGAATTGAGAGGCAAGCGCGATAGCTCTGGGGTTAGACGAGATATAGAGCGCGTAGATGCTGTAAGCCATGTCTGATACTGCGTCACAATATGCAGAACCTGAGGACGGAGAGCTTCAGTCTGTGGATGACGTCTCTGAATCGGGGAGACCTGATTCAGAGATTTCTAATTTTAAATTTAAGCTTGAGAACCTCCGTATATTGCTTGGGGAGGTATTAGCTGCTCTCAATGACTGTGACACAATTGCAGTGCCAGAGAAATTGTGTAGGCTGGATAAATACTATGCAGTGCCGGTGAGTACTGATGTTTTTCCAATACCTAAAAGGCTTACAGAAATTATTAGTAAGGAGTGGGATAGGCCCGGTGTGCCCTTTTCCCCACCTCCTATATTTAGAAAAATGTTTCCAATAGATGCCACTACACGGGACTTATGGCAGACTGTCCCTAAGGTGGAGGGAGCAGTTTCTACTTTAGCAAAGCGTACCACTATCCCGGTTGAGGACAGTTGTGCTTTTTCAGATCCAATGGATAAAAAATTAGAGGGTTACCTTAAGAAAATGTTTATTCAACAAGGTTTTATTTTACTGCCCCTTGCATGCATTGCGCCTGTCACTGCTGCGGCAGCATTCTGGTTTGAGGCCCTGGAAGAGGCCATCCATACAGCTCCATTGACTGCAATTGTTGACAAGCTTAGAACTCTTAAGCTAGCTAACTCATTTGTTTCTGATGCCATTGTTCATTTGACTAAACTAACGGCTAAGAATTCCGGATTCGCCATCCAGGCGTGTAGGGCGCTATGGCTCAAATCCTGGTCAGCTGATGTGACTTCAAAGTCTAAATTACTCAACATTCCTTTCAAGGGGCAGACCTTATTCGGGCTTGGTTTGAAAGAAAGTATTGCTGACATTACTGGAGGTAAGGTTCATACCCTTCCTCAAGACAGGGCCAAATCAAAGGCCAAACAGTCTAATTTTCGTGCCTTTCGAAATTTGCTCAATCCAAGCAGGCCTGGAAACCTAACCAGTCCTGGAACAAGGGCAAGCAGGCCAGAAAGCCTGCTGCTGCCTCTAAGACAGCATGAAGGAGCGGCCCCTATCCGACAACGGATCTAGTAGGGGGCAGACTCTCTCTCTTCGCCCAGGCGTGGGCAAGAAATGTTCAGGATCCCTGGGCGTTGGAGATCATATCTCAGGGATATCTTCTGGACTTCAAAGCTTCTCCTCCACAAGGGAGATTTCACCTTTCAAGATTATCTGCAAACCAGGTAAAGAAAGAGGCATTCCTAAGCTGCGTACAAGATCTCCTTGTAATGGGAGTGATCCATCCAGTTCCGCGGACGGAACAAGGACAGGGGTTTTATTCAAATCTGTTTGTGGTTCCCAAAAAAGAGGGAACCTTCAGACCAATTTTGGATTTAAAGATCCTAAACAAATTCCTCAGAGTTCCGTCATTCAAGATGGAAACTATTCGAACCATTTTACCCATGATCCAAGAGGGTCAGTACATGACCACAGTGGACTTAAAGGATGCCTGCCTTCACATTCCGATTCACAAGAATCATCATCAGTTCCTGAGGTTTGCCTTTCTAGACAGGCATTACCAATTTGTAGCTCTTCCATTCGGGTTGGCTACAGCCCCAAGAATTTTTACAAAGGTTCTGGGCTCACTTCTGGCGGTCCTAAGACCGCGAGGCATAGCGGTGGCTCCTTACCTGGACGATATCCTGATACAGGCGTCAAGCTTTCAAATTGCCAAATCTCATACAGAGATAGTTCTGGCATTCCTGAGGTCGCATTGGTGGAAAGTGAACGAAGAAAAGAGTTCTCTATCTCCTCTCACAAGGGTTTCCTTCCTAGGGACTCTAATAGATTCTGTAGAAATGAAAATTTACCTGACGGAGTCCACGTTATCAAAACTTCTAAATGCTTGCCGTGTTCTTCACTCCATTCCGCGCCCCACGGTGGCTCAGTGCATGGAAGTAATCGGCTTAATGGTAGCGGCGATGGACATAGTGCCATTCGCGCGCCTGCATCTCAGACCGCTGCAATTATGCATGCTCAGTCAGTGGACTGGGGATTACACAGATTTGTCCCCTCTACTAAATCTGGATCAGGAAACCAGAGATTCTCTTCTCTGGTGGTTATCTCGGGCCCATCTGTCCAAGGGTATGACCTTTCGCAGACCAGATTGGACAATTGTAACAACAGATGCCAGCCTTCTAGGTTGGGGTGCAGTCTGGAACTCCCTGAAGGCTCAGGGTTCATGGACTCAGGAGGAGAAACTCCTCCCAATAAATATTCTGGAGTTAAGAGCAATATTCAATGCTCTTCTGGCTTGGCCTCAGCTGAGGTTCATCAGATTTCAGTCGGACAACATCACGACTGTGGCTTACATCAACCATCAAGGGGGAACCAGGAGTTCCCTAGCGATGTCAGAAGTCTCCAAGATAATTCGCTGGGCAGAGTCTCACTCTTGCCACCTGTCAGCGATCCATATCCCAGGTGTAGAGAACTGGGAGGCGGATTTTCTAAGTCGTCAGACTTTTCATCCGGGGGAGTGGGAACTCCATCCGGAGGTGTTTGCTCAATTGGTTCTCCGTTGGGGCAAACCAGAATTGGATCTCATGGCGTCTCGCCAGAACGCCAAGCTTCCTTTTTTACGGATCCAGGTCCAGGGACCCAGAAGCGGCACTGATAGATGCTCTAGCAGCGCCTTGGTTCTTCAACCTGGCTTATGTGTTTCCACCGTTTCCTCTGCTCCCTCGTCTGATTGCCAAAATCAAACAGGAAAGAGCATCAGTGATATTGATAGCGCCTGCGTGGCCACGCAGGACCTGGTATGCAGACCTAGTGGACATGTCATCCTTTCCACCATGGACTCTGCCTCTGAGACAAGGCCTTCTAATACAAGGTCCTTTCAATCATCCAAATCTACTTTCTCTGAGACTGACTGCATGGAGATTGAACGCTTGATCCTATCAAAGCGTGGCTTCTCTGAGTCAGTAATTGATACCTTAATACAGGCACGAAAGCCTGTCACCAGGAAAATTTACCACAAGATATGGCGTAAATATCTTCATTGGTGTGAATCCAAGAATTACTCATGGAGTAGGGTTAGGATTCCTAGGATATTGTCCTTCCTCCAAGAGGGTTTGGACAAAGGATTATCAGCTAATTCTTTAAAGGGACAGATTTCTGCTCTGTCTATTCTTTTACACAAGCGTCTGGCAGAAGTTCTAGACGTTCAGGCATTTTGTCAGGCTTTAGTTAGAATTAAGCCTGTGTTTAAACCTGTTGCTCCTCCATGGAGCTTAAACTTGGTTCTTAAAGTTCTTCAAGGGGTTCCGTTTGAACCCCTTCATTCTATTGATATCAAACTTCTTTCATGGAAAGTTCTTTTTCTGATGGCTATTTCCTCGGCTTGAAGAGTCTCAGAGTTATCTGCCTTACATTGTGATTCTCCTTATCTGATCTTTCATTCAGATAAAGTTGTTCTGCGTACAAAACCTGGGTTTTTACCTAAGGTGATTTCTAACAAGAATATCAATCAAGAGATTGTTGTTCCATCATTATGTCCTAATCCTTCTTCAAAGAATGAACGTCTTTTGCATAATCTAGACGTAGACCGTGCCTTGAAGTTTTACTTCCAGGCTACTAAAGATTTTCGCGAAACATCTAACCTGTTTGTTGTTTACTCTGGACAGAGGAGAGGTCAGAAGGCCTCGGCAACCTGTCTTTCTTTTTGGCTTCGGAGTATAATCCGTTTAGCCTATGAGACTGCTGGACAGCAGCCTCCTGAAAGGATTTCAGCTCATTCTACTAGAGCTGTGGCTTCCACCTGGGCCTTTAAAAATGAGGCCTCTGTTGAACAGATTTGCAAGGCTGCAACTTGGTCTTCCCTTCATACTTTTTCCAAATTTTACAAATTTGATACTTTTGCTTCTTCGGAGGCTGTTTTTGGGAGATAGGTTCTACAAGCAGTTGTTCCTTCCGTTTAAGTTCCTGCCTTGTCCCTCCCATCATCCGTGTACTTTAGCTTTGGTATTGGTATCCCACAAGTAATGGATGATCCGTGGACTGGATACACTTAACAAGAGAAACCATAATTTATGCTTACCTGATAAATTTATTTCTCTTGTAGTGTATCCAGTCCACGGCCCGCCCTGTCCTTTTCAGGCAGGTCTAAATTTTAATTAAACTACAGTCACCACTGCACCCTATGGTTTCTCCTTTTCTCGGCTTGTTTCGGTCGAATGACTGGATATGGCAGTGAGGGGAGGAGCTATATAGCAGCTCTGCTGTGGGTGATCCTCTTGCAACTTCCTGTTGGGAAGGAGAATATCCCACAAGTAATGGATGATCCGTGGACTGGATACACTACAAGAGACATAAATTTATCAGGTAAGCATAAATTATGTTTTTTCACTGTTATTTCAAATTTTGGCAAAATTTGTTTCTCTTAAAGGCACAGTAACGTTTTTTTTTTTATATTGCTTGTTTAACTTGATTTAAAGGGTTTTCCAAGCTTGCTAGTCTCATTGCTAGTCTGTGTAAACATGTCTGACAAAGAGGAAACTCCTTGTTCATTATGTTTAAAAGCCATGGTGGAACCCCATAGGAGAATGTGTACTAAATGTATTGATTTCACTTTAAACAATAAAGATCAGCCAGTCAGTAGACTGGGGATTACACAGATTTGTCCCCTCTACTAAATCTGGATCAGGAAACCAGAGATTCTCTTCTCTGGTGGCTATCTCGGGTCCATCTGTCCAAAGGTATGACCTTTCGCAGGCAAGATTGGACAATTGTAACAACAGATGCCAGCCTTCTAGGTTGGGGTGCAGTCTGGAATTCCCTGAAGGCTCAGGGATCGTGGACTCAGGAGGAGAAACTCCTCCCAATAAATATTCTGGAGTTAAGAGCAATATTCAATGCTCTTCTAGCTTGGCCTCAGTTAGCAACCCTGAGGTTCATCAGATTTCAGTCGGACAACATCACGACTGTGGCTTACATCAACCATCAAGGGGGAACCAGGAGTTCCCTAGCGATGCTGGAAGTCTCCAAGATAATTCACTGGGCAGAGACTCACTCTTGCCACCTATCAGCAATCTACAGGGAGTGCAGAATTATTAGGCAAATGAGTATTTTGACCACATCATCCTCTTTATGCATGTTGTCTTACTCCAAGCTGTATAGGCTCGAAAGCCTACTACCAATTAAGCATATTAGGTGATGTGCATCTCTGTAATGAGAAGGGGTGTGGTCTAATGACATCAACACCCTATATCAGATGTGCATAATTATTAGGCAACTTCCTTTCCTTTGGCAAAATGGGTCAAAAGAAGGACTTGACAGGCTCAGAAAAGTCAAAAATAGTGAGATATCTTGCAGAGGGATGCAGCACTCTTAAAATTGCAAAGCTTCTGAAGCGTGATCATCGAACAATCAAGCGTTTCATTCAAAATAGTCAACAGGGTCGCAAGAAGCGTGTGGAAAAACCAAGGCGCAAAATAACTGCCCATGAACTGAGAAAAGTCAAGCGTGCAGCTGCCAAGATGCCACCAGTTTGGCCATATTTCAGAGCTGCAACATCACTGGAGTGCCCAAAAGCACAAGGTGTGCAATACTCAGAGACATGGCCAAGGTAAGATAGGCTGAAAGACGACCACCACTGAACAAGACACACAAGCTGAAACGTCAAGACTGGGCCAAGAAATATCTCAAGACTGATTTTTCTAAGGTTTTATGGACTGATGAAATGAGAGTGAGTCTTGATGGGCCAGATGGATGGGCCCGTGGCTGGATTGGTAAAGGGCAGAGAGCTCCAGTCCGACTCAGACGCCAGCAAGGTGGAGGTGGAGTACTGGTTTGGGCTGGTATCATCAAAGATGAGCTTGTGGGGCCTTTTCGGGTTGAGGATGGAGTCAAGCTCAACTCCCAGTCCTACTGCCAGTTTCTGGAAGACACCTTCTTCAAGCAGTGGTACAGGAAGAAGTCTGCATCCTTCAAGAAAAACATGATTTTCATGCAGGACAATGCTCCATCACACGCGTCCAAGTACTCCACAGCGTGGCTGGCAAGAAAGGGTATAAAAGAAGAAAATCTAATGACATGGCCTCCTTGTTCACCTGATCTGAACCCCATTGAGAACCTGTGGTCCATCATCAAATGTGAGATTTACAAGGAGGGAAAACAGTACACCTCTCTGAACAGTGTCTGGGAGGCTGTGGTTGCTGCTGCACGCAATGTTGATGGTGAACAGATCAAAACACTGACAGAATCCATGGATGGCAGGCTTTTGAGTGTCCTTGCAAAGAAAGGTGGCTATATTGGTCACTGATTTGTTTTTGTTTTGTTTTTGAATGTCAGAAATGTATATTTGTGAATGTTGAGATGTTATATTGGTTTCACTGGTAAAAATAAATAATTGAAATGGGTATATATTTGTTTTTTATTAAGTTGCCTAATAATTATGCACAGTAATAGTCACCTGCACACACAGATATCCCCCTAAAATAGCTATAACTAAAAACAAACTAAAAACTACTTCCAAAACTATTCAGCTTTGATATTAATGAGTTTTTTGGGTTCATTGAGAACATGGTTGTTGTTCAATAATAAAATTAATCCTCAAAAATACATCTTGCCTAATATTTCTGCACTCCCTGTATATCCCAGGTGTAGAGAACTGGGAGGCAGATTTTCTAAGTCGTCAGACTTTTCATCCGGGGGAGTGGGAACTCCATCCGGAGGTGTTTGCTCAATTGGTTCATCGTTGGGGCAAACCAGAACTGGATCTCATGGCGTCTCGCCAGAACGCCAAGCTTCCTTGTTACGGATCCAGGTCCAGGGACCCAGAAGCGGCACTGATAGATGCTCTAGCAGCGCCTTGGTTCTTCAACCTGGCTTATGTGTTTCCACCGTTTCCTCTGATCCCTCGACTGATTGCCAAAATCAAACAGGAGAGAGCATTGGTGATCTTGATAGCGCCTGCGTGGCCACTCAGGACCTGGTATGCAGACCTAGTGGACATGTCATCCTTTCCACCATGGACCCTGCCTCTGAGACAAAACCTTCTACTACAAGGTCCTTTCAATCATCCGAATCTAATTTCTCTGAGACTGACTGCATGGAGATTGAACGCTTTATTTTATCCAAGCGTGGCTTCTCCGAGTCAGTCATTGATACCCTAATACAGGCACGAAAGCCTGTCACCAGGAAAATGTACCATAAGATATGGCGTAAATTCCTTTATTGGTGTGAATCCAAGAATTACTCATGGAGTAAGGTTAGGATTCCTAGGATATTGTCCTTTCTCCAAGAGGGTTTGGAAAAAGGATTATCAGCTAGTTCTTTAAAGGGACAGATTTCTGCTCTGTCTATTCTTTTGCACAAGCGTCTGGCTGAAGTTCCAGACGTTCAAGCTTTTTGTCAGGCTTTGGTTAGAATCAAGCCTGTGTTTAAACCTGTTGCTCCCCATGGAGCTTAAACTTGGTTCTTAAAGTTCTTCAAGGGGTTCTGTTTGAACCCCTTCATTCCATTGATATTAAACTTTTATCTTGGAAAGTTCTGTTTTTGATGGCTATTTCCTCGGCTCGGAGAGTCTCTGAGTTATCTGCTTTACCTTATCTGATTTTCCATTCAGATAAAGTAGTTCTGCGTACAAAACCTGGGTTTTTACCTAAGGTAGTTTCTAACAAGAATATCAATCAAGAGATTGTTGTTCCATCATTGTGTCCTAATCCTTCTTCAAAGAAGGAACGTCTTTTACATAATCTGGACGTGGTCTGTGCTTTGAAGTTTTACTTACAAGCTACTAAAGATTTTCGCCAAACATCTACACTGTTTGTTGTTTACTCTGGACAGAGGAGAGGTCAAAAAGATTCGGCAACCTCTCTTTCTTTTTGGCTTCGGAGCGTAATACGCTTAGCCTATGAGACTGCTGGACAGCAGCCCCCTGAAAGGATTACAGCTCATTCTACTAGAGCTGTGGCTTAAATGAGGCTTCTGTTGAACAGATTTGCAAGGCGGCGACTTGGTCTTCGCTTCATACCTTTTCAAAATTTTACAAATTTGATACTTTTGCTTCTTCGGAGGCTATTTTTGGGAGAAAGGTTCTACAGGCAGTGGTTCCTTCCATTTAAGCCTGCCTTGTCCCTCCCTTCATCCGTGTACTTTAGCTTTGGTATTGGTATCCCACAAGTAATGGATGATCCGTGGACTGGATACACTTAACAAGAGAAAACATAATTTATGCTTACCTGATAAATTTATTTCTCTTGTGGTGTATCCAGTCCACGGCCCGCCCTGTCCTTTTAAGGCAGGTCAAAATTTTAATTTAAACTACAGTCACCACTGCACCCTATGGTTTCTCCTTTCTCGGCTTGTTTCGGTCGAATGACTGGATATAGCAGTTAGGGGAGGAGCTATATAGCAGCTCTGCTGTGGGTGATCCTCTTGCAACTTCCTGTTGGGAAGGAGAATATCCCACAAGTAATGGATGATCCGTGGACTGGATACACTACAAGAGAAATAAATTTATCAGGTAAGCATAAATTATGTTTTTGTCAGTAACGACCCGCGTAGCTAATGCTGGCTTTTTTTCCTCCGCACCTTTTAAATACCGCTGGTATTTAGAGTTCACAGAAGGGCTGCGTTAGGCTCCAAAAAAGGAGCGTAGAGCATAATTTACAGCCACTGCAACTCTAAATACCAGCGGTGTTTACGGACGCAGCCAGCTTCAAAAACGTGCTCGTGCACGATTCCCCCAAAGAAAACAATGGGGCAGTTTGAGCTGAAAAAAAACCTAACACCTGCAAAAAAGCAGCGTTCAGCTCCTAACGCAGCCCCATTGTTTCCTATGGGAAAACACTTCCTATGTCTGCACTTAACACCCTAACATGTACCCCGAGTCTAAACACCCCTAACCTTACACTAATTAACCTCTAATCTGCCGCCCCCGCTATCGCTGACACCTGCATATTTTTTTTAACCCCTAATCTGCCGCTCCGTACACCGCCGCAACCTACATTATACCTATGTACCCCTGATCTGCTGCCCCTAACACCGCCGACCCCTATATTATATTTATTAACCCCTAATCTGCCCCCCACAACGTCGCTGCCAGCTACCTACAATAATTAACCCCTAATCTGCCGACCGGACCTCACCGCTACTATAATAAATGTATTAACCCCTAATCCGCCTCACTAACCCTATAATAAATAGTATTAACCCCTAATCTGCCCTCCCTAACATCGCTGACACCTATCTTCAAGTATTAACCCCTAATCTGCCGACCGGACCTCACCGCTACTCTATTAAATTTATTAACCCCTAAAGCTAAGTCTAACCCTAACACCCCCCTAAGTTAAATATAATTTTTATCTTACAAAATAAATTAACTCTTATTAAATACATTAATCCTAATTAAAGCTAAATACTTACCTGTAAAATAAACCCTAATATAGCTACAATATAAATTATAATTATATTGTAGCTATTTTAGGATTTATATTTATTTTACAGGCAACTTTGTATTTATTTTAACCAGGTACAATAGCTATTAAATAGTTAAGAACTATTTAATAGCTACCTAGTTAAAATAATTACTAAATTACCTGTAAAATAAATCCTAACCTAAGTTACAATTAAACCTAACACTACACTATCAATAAATAAATAAAATAAAATACCTACAAATAAATACAATTAAATAAACTAACTAAAGTACAAAAAATAAAAAAGCTAAGTTACAAAAAATAAAAAAAATATTTACAAACATTAGAAAAATATTACAACAATTTTAAGCTAATTACACCTACTCTAAGCCCCCTAATAAAATAACAAAGCCCCCCAAAATAAAAAAATGCCCTACCCTATTCTAAAATTAAAATACAAAAGCTCTTTTACCTTACCAGCCCTTAAAAGGGCCTTTTGCGGGGCATGCCCCAAAGAAAAGAGCTCTTTTGCCTGTAAAAAATAACATACAATACCCCCCCAACATTACAACCCACCACCCACATACCCCTAATCTAACCCAAACCCCCCTTAAATAAACCTAACACTAAGCCCCTGAAGATCATCCTACTTTATTTTCACCACACCGGGTATCACCGATCGGTCCAGGCTCCGACGTCTTCATCCAAGCCCAAGCTGGGGCTGAAGATGTCCATGATCCGGCTGAAGTCTTGGCCCAAGTGGTGGCTGAAGAGGTCCATGATCCGGCTGAAGTCTTGATCCAAGCGGGGGCTGAAGATGTCCATGATCCGGCTGAAGTCTTCATCCAAGCGGGAGCTGAAGAGGTCCATGATCCGGCTGAAGTCTTCTATCAAGCGGCATCTTCAATCTTCTTTCTTCCGGATCCATCTTCATCCCGCCGACGCGGAACATCCATCTTCACCGACTTCCCGACGAATGACGGTTCCTTTAAGGATTCTATCAGCCAATCGGAATTAAGGTAGGAAAATTCTGATTGGCTGATGGAATCAGCCAATCAGATTCAAGTTCAATCTGATTGGCTGATCCGATCAGCCAATCAGATTGAGCTTGCATTCTATTGGCTGGACCGATCGGTGATACCCGGTGTGGTGAAGATAAGGTAGGATGATCTTCAGGGGCTTAGTGTTAGGTTTATTTAAGGGGGGTTTGGGTTAGATTAGGGGTATGTGAGTGGTGGGTTGTAATGTTGGGGGGGGTATTGTATGTTATTTTTTACAGGCAAAAGAGCTGTTTTCTTTGGGGCATGCCCCGCAAAAGGCCCTTTTAAGGGCTGGTAAGGTAAAAGAGCTTTTCTATTTTAATTTTAGAATAGGGTAGGGCATTTTTTTATTTTGGGGGGCTTTGTTATTTTATTAGGGGCTTAGAGTAGGTGTAATTAGTTTAAAATTGTTGTAATATTTTTCTAATGTTTGTAAATATTTTTTGTATTTTTTGTAACTTTAGCTTTTTTTATTTTTTGTACTTTAGTTAGTTTATTTAATTGTATTTATTTGTAGGTATTTTATTTTATTTATTTATTGATAGTGTAGTGTTAGGTTTAATTGTAACTTAGGTTAGGATTTATTTTACAGGTAATTTAGTAATTATTTTAACTAGGTAGCTATTAAATAGTTCTTAACTATTTAATAGCTATTGTACCTGGTTAAAATAAATACAAAGTTGCCTGTAAAATAAATATAAATCCTAAAATAGCTACAATATAATTATAATTTATATTGTAGCTATATTGGGGTTTATTTTACAGGTAAGTATTTAGCTTTAATTAGGATTAATTTATTTAATAAGAGTTAATTTATTTCGTAAGATAAAAATTATATTTAATTTAGGGGGGTGTTAGGGTTTGGGTTAGACTTAGCTTTAGGTGTTAATAAATTTAATAGAGTAGCGGTGAGGTCCGGTCGGCAGATTAGGGGTTAATACTTGAAGTTAGGTGTCAGCGATGTTAGGGAGGGCAGATTAGGGGTTAATACTATTTATTATAGGGTTAGTGAGGCGGATTAGGGGTTAATAACTTTATTATAGTAGCGGTGAAGTCCGGTCGGCAGATTAGTGGTTAATTATTGTAGGTAAGGTAGCAGCGACGTTGGGGGCGGCAGATTAGGGGTTAATAAATATTATGTAGGGGTCGGCGGTGTTAGGGGCAGCAGATTAGAGGTACATAGGGATAACGTAGGTTGCGGCGGTGTGCGGTCGGGAGATTAGGGGTTAAAAAAATTTAATAGAGTGGCGGCGATGTGGGGGGACCTCGGTTTAGGGGTACATAGGTAGTTTATGGGTGTTAGTTTACTTTAGAGCACAGTAGTTAAGAGCTTTATGAATCGGCGTTAGCCCAGAAAGCTCTTAACTGCTGGCTTTTCTCTGCGGCTGGAGTTTTGTCGTTAGATTTCTAACGCTCACTTCAGCCAAGACTCTAAATACCGGCGTTAGAAAGATCCCATTGAAAAGATAGGATACGCAAATGGTGTAGGGGGCTCTGCGGTATGGAAAAGTCGCGGCTGCAAAGTGAGCGTTAGACCTTTATCTACACCACTCTAAATACCAGCGGTAGCCCAAAACCAGCGTTAGGAGCCACTAACGCTGGTTTTGACGGCTAACGCCAAACTCTAAATCTAGGCGATAGTTTGCAGAGAGCTTTGTTGCAGCGCTTGGTTCCATTCTGAGTGTTCTTTTTATCAAAGGGTAGATTTCTGTGGACCAGTTTCTGTTTTAGGTTCGGTGGTTGTCTGAGTGCCAGGATAAGGGTTTATGGAATATGATATAATGAATAAGAAGCAAACAATGAAACTGATCATAAAAGAAACACAGATCAACAGTGATATTTTCTTCTTACCTGCAAAAAAAGGAATCTCATTCCTAATGGACTGAAAATTAAGAATCCACTTGCAACCACTCATAACTGAGTATGCTGAAAAACTTTACAGACGTACCAGTGAGAAACTGAGAAACAACCTAATTAATCAACTATACAGCAAAAAGCAAAAAATAAAAGACCATAAGCAGATCCTACTACAAAAACTACAAGAAAATAATGGATTTAATGAAGAAATTAAAAAAAGAAATGCAACACAAAATTTTATCAAGAAGAAAAAGAAGAAACTTGCATGCCTGTCACAAAACAGAAGCAAACACCAAATGCAAGAAAAGCGAGCTCCAGGTGACAAATCAACTTCAACAAATGACGAAACATCCACAGACAATAACACATTCAAAACACAAACTGTCACCAACCAAGAAAACAATACAGAAAACTCAGGGATTGTGAACCTCTCAAACTACCTCCTGTCAGAACCAGAGATATTAGTACTGTCTAAAGGATTATCATTCTGTCCAAGTACAAATCTAGACAACATACAACTGTACTCAGACTTAGAAGAATTCTTAAGGAGATTGCGGCTAAAAGAATTTTTTTTTATGACAAAGAAAATACCAGCACTATGGAGGACTACAATGGAAGCAAAAAGAATATAATCTTCACACCTGTACCAGGACGCAACACAAAATTGGACAGCTATATTGAAAGCTTCCGGTTGAGAACAGCATCCCTGCTTAACACACAGCAGAAAAAAAATAATGTATTGTATAACCTCTCAAATTTAGAAAAAAAACGCTGTTAAAAAATTAAGAAACAATGAAAATATTACCATTAAGCCTGCGGACAAAGGAGGAGCAGTGGTGATCATGAATACACAGGACTACATCACACAGGGAAATAGACAATTATCAGATCAAACTTATTACAATAAACTGGAAAAGGACCCCACCCAAGAATACCCTTTGCAACTTAGAAAACTAATAAAAACACTCCCTAAACACACGCAACATATACTGGACAAACTGGTGCCCTCTAACCCTAGCATAGGTACATTCTACATGCTCCCAAAAATCCACAAACCAGGGAACCCAGGGAGACCAATAATAACTGGCATGGACACTCTGACTGAGCAAGTATCTGGCCTAGTGGAGAATATTCTTAAGCCCTTAGTTATTAACACCACTAGCTATATAAAAGACACCACTGATTTTCTTAACAAAATCAGCCAGATAACAGAATTGCCAGAGGATATTATACTTGTGACAATAGATGTGGAATCTCTGTACAACAATATTCCACATAAAGATGGTATTGATGCCTGCTTAAACTTTCTTTCCTTAGACCGCTCTAACCAGACATATAGTGCTTCTACAGTCAGTAAGCTTACATCATTTATTCCCACCCACAATTATTTTATCTTCAGTAACTCCCATCTATTTACAAACCATTGGAACAGCCATGGGCACCAAAATGGCACCACAGTATGCAAACCTCTTCATGGCTGACTTAGAACAGAGATTCCTAGCCACTCCCTCACAAACCCTTCAAATACTTTCGTGACATAGATGATATTTTCATCATATGGACAGAAGGAGAAAAAAAACCTTGAACATTTTCATAAATCACTTAATCTATTTCATGCATCAATCAAGCTTAAAATGGACTTTTCTAGAGACTGCGTCAGCTTCCTGGATAC
This sequence comes from Bombina bombina, assembly GCF_027579735.1. Taxonomy (NCBI): domain Eukaryota; kingdom Metazoa; phylum Chordata; class Amphibia; order Anura; family Bombinatoridae; genus Bombina; species Bombina bombina. The sequence goes on along the minus strand of NC_069499.1, from coordinate 182,087,701 downwards.
AACAATATCCATCACAAATGGCAAATTGTACTCATCTGTATACAGGAAACCAACAGATAGATGCAGCTACCTCCACAGCTCCAGCTCCCACCCCAATCACATTAAAAAATCCATAATCTACAGTCAGGCCACCAGATATCACAGAATTTGCTCAGACACCAAGGACCGTGACAAACCACTCATCACACTGTCCCAATCATTCAGAGAAAAAGGTTACAAAACAAGGGTTATAAACAAACAAATTAACTCTGCCATCAATACCCCATGTGAACACTTGCTACAATACAGGGAGAAGAAAAACATATTGCATATCCCACTAGTAGTTAAATATAACCTTACTGTAGAAAGAATACGAAAAATCATAAAAGACTTACAGCCACTACTCTTAGAGGATTCGACACTCCAAAAAATCTTTCCAAACCTCCTATCCTGGCACTTAGACAACCACCGAACCTAAAACAGAAACTGATCCATAGAGAGCTACCCCTTGATATAAAGAACACTCAGAATGGAACCAAGCACTGCAACAAAGCTCTCTGCAAACTATGTCAATACATTTGTGAAAGAAGCACAGCTAGTCACAAGAGTAAATGCTATAACAATAAAGGGGCATATTCATGTATATCTGCAAATGTGGTATACATGATACATTGCACTGCATGTGAAGTGGGATGTTATATTGGAGAAACAAGCCAAAAACTGCACCTTCGGATGAACTTACACAGACACTCAATCAAAAACCACTGTGAAACAAAATATTGTACCCCTGTTTGTCACCGTTTCACCCAACATGACCACTCCATCCAAAACCTCAAAATCAAGATTCTCAGAGGCAACTTCAAAAACACCATGGAAAGAAAAACATTTGAAATGAAAATAATGCACTTCAACTTGCTAAATTCTGGACTAAATGTTGGCTCTGGTTTCTTAACCCCTTTATCAAAATTTATTTAATATTGCTTTCATAGTCTGTAGTCAATTACATTGTATATTCCACAATCTCTATGCATAGGTACGCAGGTAAGCCTATGTCCACAATTTTGTCATTATTATTATTACCCTTTTTTTTTTTTTCTCATTTTTTGACTATCTTATATTCCCCTGTATACTATTGTATATCTTTATACATATCGATTCTATGTTGATGTATAGCTTTATGTCAGTATATGCTTTGTGTATAACCATATATTTCCCCTGTCTGTTATCCTTCACTGGACACTGTCTGCCTCTGTCTCATAAACCCCCCTCATGATTTTACGACACCCCCTCCTCCCCTGCATTCAGACCTCTGTAACACTTTGTCTTTTCAGCCTGTGTTTTAATATATAATCTGTAAATTCCATCAAATTGGTCAGTATTGCTTCAGACTTGAAAAAGGAAGACATTCTTCTGAAAACTTGTCATATATAATATTGCTGCCATCGTTGCGCTACTTACCCACTTCACTTTGGTTCTGTGCCGTGTATGACAGCATCAGGACAAGGCTCCCATCTGGTACAGCCACGACACCGGCCCCAGCTGGTGCAGCCCATCAGGAAAAATCCCAGCTTCCCAGTAGGCCAATCCAGCCCTGAATGACTTCTGTGTATGGGAGGCAAGAGTAAAGGAAATCTGTGGCATGATAATTCCATGCTACATAAAAGATTGAGGCCCTATGAGGCTCTACTAGAGGACCATATTAGTAGAGAGAGAGACCTGATTTTTTTTAAGTTAGTGTGGGGTTGAAAAAAGTCAAGTCTAACGGGTCTATTTATCAAGCTCCGAATGGAGCTTGATGACCCATGTTTCTGGCGAGCCTTCAAGCTTGCCAGAAACACAAGTTATGAAGCAGCGGTCTAAAGACCGCTGCTCCATAACCTGTCCGTCTGCTCTGAGGAGGCAGACAGAAATCAACACGATCGAATACGATTGGCCGCGATTCTGCAGGGGGCAGTATTGCACCAGCAGTTCTCAAGAACTGCTGGTGCAAAGATAAATGCCGACAGCGTATGCTGTCGGCATTTATCGATGTGCAGCGGACATGGTTCGCTATAGCGGATCATGTCTTCCGTACAATGATAAATGGGGGCCTACAGCTGTACTGTTCACCATTCTTCAAGTGATATACATCATCTGGCTTCTTTCACACCATATAGCCTATTATAAGTGCTCTCTCTGCTCCTGTCTGCGCAGGGGGTATAAATTTATTTAATTTCTATCCAGGTGGCAGCAACAACACCCACGCACACAGATTTAGTCAGACAAGCCTGTAGAAAATGTAGTTGTCCCTAATTCAGGCAGATGATTGCTATATGTAGTCTATCTAGAAAAAAAATGCATAAAATCCTGGTAATAGATATCACTCACTATCTGGACTGGGTGCACTTCCTATTACCTCAGCAGCACTCTCAGAAGAAAAACACTGGGTGCACATACAATGAACTGTGCAGCCCTATTGGAATAAACTGGATGTACATCCCCTGACATAGGTAGCTATCCCAGATTACTTCACTAGGTGTAAACCCAAAATACAAAAAGATAGCTGGTACTCACTCATATGGAAATGTTAGTGCATGTAGTTACAGCTATATCTATATTTCCTATATGTAACGATATGTATTCAATAAATTTGTTTGCGTGTTATAGAATTCACAATTTATTGTGAAGTGAGCTCTGACAAAAACATAAAAAATTTTTTTGCATGATTAAGGGACTGTGATTCCAAAACTTTGCATACCTGTCTGTTTTTATGCTTCAATAAAACAACTTAAGGATTATATGGTTCTGTGGAGTGTCTACTTTGCAGCTAGAGGTCGCCAGCCTTTCCTACGTGCACCATCTCAATAGAGGTAATTACCTGATTGCTGGTCTACATTTGGACTTTCTTGAATTTGAAAACTATGACGCTGTGTGAATTGGAGTAGACCACTATGTTCTGTGGAAACCTGATGTTCCATTTTTTGTGTTAACACTTTACACTATAATGCCTAAAAAAAAAAGTTTTGTTTACACTTATGTTTATTTTCCATAGTTGTTAAAAAAAAAATGTACACAAATATATAAAAAATCATATATGTTTTACAGTTGTAGAACTTAACTCTACAATTCTGTTGCAGAGTTTCTTTCGCATTCCTTTTCTCTGGCGGAGCTCAAGTTTCTTTTTCATCATGCGTTACCTGACTTGACTGGGAAAACACTAGTAGATGTTGGCTCCAGACTGGGCGCTGTTCTATATGCGGTAATGCTTATACCAAATATTTAAATTGCACACAAAGCCACAAACCGAAGGATGTGATATTGTAAGAGCCAGGGTATCTTAGGGCAAAGAGCTACTGACTGAGAGTATCACTGTCCCAAACCATTCTTAAAGGGGCACTAAACATGAACTACTTCTAAATGTATATAAACAAATGCATTGATGTAGCTGCCCAAGGAATGTGTCCAAAGAAGCAGGTACAAAACAGAATTTATGCTTACCTGATAAATTACTTTCTCTTGCGGTGTATCCAGTCCACGGATTCATCCTTACTTGTGGGATATTCTCATTCCCTACAGGAAGTGGCAAAGAGAGCACACAGCAGAGCTGTCCATATAGCTCCCCCTCTGGCTCCGCCCCCCCAGTCATTCGACCGACGGTTAGGAGAAAAAGGAGAAACCATAGGGTGCAGTGGTGACTGTAGTTTAAACAAGAAATTTTAACCTGACTTAATTGCCAGGGCGGGCCGTGGACTGGATACACCGCAAGAGAAAGTAATTTATCAGGTAAGCATAAATTCTGTTTTCTCTTGCAAGGTGTATCCAGTCCACGGATTCATCCTTACTTGTGGGATACCAATACCAAAGCTTTAGGACACGGATGAAGGGAGGGAACAAGACAGGTAACCTAAACGGAAGGCACCACTGCTTGCAAAACCTTTCTCCCAAAAATAGCCTCCGAAGAAGCAAAAGTATCGAATTTGTAAAATTTGGCAAAAGTATACAGTGAAGACCAAGTCGCTGCCTTACAAATCTGTTCAACAGAAGCCTCATTCTTGAAGGCCCAAGTGGAAGCCACAGCTCTGGTGGAATGAGCTGTAATTCGTTCAGGAGGCTGCTGCCCAGCAGTCTCATAAGCCAATCGGATGATGCTTTTCAACCAGAAGGAAAGAGAGGTAGCCGTCGCTTTTTGACCTCTCCTCTTACCAGAATAGACAACAAACAAAGATGATGTTTGTCTGAAATCCTTAGTTGCTTGTAAATAGAATTTCAAAGCACAAACCACATCAAGATTGTGTAAAAGCCGTTCCTTCTTAGAAGTTGGATTAGGACACAGAAGGAACAATGATTTCCTGGTTAATGTTCTTATTAGAAACAACTTTAGGAAGAAAACCAGGTTTGGTACGCAAAACTACCTTATCTGCATGGAACACCAGATAGGGTGAATTACACTGCAAAGCAGACAATTCTGAAACTCTTCGAGCAGAAGATATATCTACCAAAAACAAAACTTTCCAAGATAATAACTTAATATCTATGGAATGTAAAGGTTCAAACGGAACCCCTTGAAGAACTGAACAAACTAAATTTAGACTCCATGGAAAAGCCACAGGTTTATAGACAGGCTTGATTCTGACTAACGCCTGTGCAAACGCTTGAACATCTGGTACTTCTGCCAGACGCTTGTGTAAAAGGATAGACAGAGCGGATATCTGCCCCTTTAAGGAACTAGCTGATAAACCTTTCTCCAATCCTTCTTGGAGAAAAGACAATATCCTTGGAATCCTAATCTTACTCCACGAGTAACCCTTGGATTCACACCAACAAAGATATTTCCGCCATATCTTATGGTAAATTTTCCTGGTGACAGGTTTTCTAGCTTGGATCAGAGTATCTATGACTGATTCAGAGAACCCACGCTTGGATAGAATTAAGCGTTCAATCTCCAAGCAGTCAGCTGCAGAGAAACTAGATTTGGATGCTTGAATGGACCCTGTATTAGAAGATCCTGCCTCATTGGCAGTGTCCATGGTGGGACAGATGACATGTCCACTAGGTCTGCATACCAAGTCCTGCGTGGCCACGCAGGCGCTATCAGAATTACCGAGGCCTTCTCCTGTTTGATTCTGGCTACCAGCCGAGGGAGAAGGGGAAACAGTGGAAAGACATAGGCCAGATTGAAGGACCAAGGCGCTACTAGAGCATCTATCAATGCCGCCTTGGGGTCCCTGGACCTGGATCCGTAAAGAGGAAGTTTGGTGTTCTGATGGGACGCGATCAGATCCAACTCTGGAATGCCCCATAGCTGAGTCAGCTGAGCAAATACCTCCGGGTGGAGTTCCCACTCCCCCGGGTGAAAAGTCTGACGACTTAGGAAATCCACTTCCCAGTTGTCTACTCCTGGGATGTGAATTGCAGATAGATGGCAAGAGTGATCCTCCGCCCACCTGATTATCTTGGTTACTTCCTTCATCGCTAAGGAACTCTTTGTTCCTCCCTGATGATTTATGTATGCTACAGTTGTGATGTTGTCCGACTGAAATCTGATGAACTTGGCCGCCGCTAGCTGAGGCCATGCCTGGAGCGTGTTGAATATCGCTCTCAGTTCCAAAATGTTTATCGGGAGAAGAGACTCTTCCCGAGACCATAGACCCTGAGCTTACAGGGAGCCCCAGACCGCGCCCCAGCCTAACAGACTGGCGTCGGTCGTTACAATGATCCACTCCGGTCTGCGGAAGCACATTCCCTGCGACAAGTGATCCTGAGACAACCACCAGAGAAGAGAATCTCTGGTTTTCTGGTCCAGTTGGATTTGAGGAGACAAATCTGCATAATCTCCATTCCACTGTTTGAGCATGCACAATTGCAGTGGCCTGAGATGAATTTGAGCAAAATGGACTACGTCCATTGCTGCTACCATTAATCCGATTACCTCCATGCACTGAGCTACAGATGGCCGAGGAATGGAATGAAGAGCTCGGCAAGTACTTAGAAGCTTTAACCTTCTGACCTCCGTCAGAAATATTTTCATTTCTACCGAGTCTATTAATGTTCCCAGGAAAGGAACCCTTGTGAGCGGGGACAGAGAACTTTTTTCGGTGTTCACCTTCCACCCGTGAGACCTTAGAAAGGCCAGAACAATATCCGTATGAGCCTTGGCTCTGGAAAAAGACGACGCCTGTATTAAGATGTCGTCTAGATAGGGTGCTACTGCAATGCCCCACGGTCTTAGTACCGCTAGAAGGGACCCTAGCACCTTTGTGAAAATTCTGGGAGCAGTGGCCAACCCGAAGGGAAGGGCCACGAACTGGTAATGCTTGTCCAGAAAAGCAAACCTTAGGAACTGATGGTGATCTTTGTGGATAGGAATATGAAGGTACGCATCCTTTAGATCCACGGTAGTCATATATTGACCTTCCTGGATCATCGGTAAGATTGTCCGAATGGTCTCCATCTTGAAAGATGGAACTCTGAGGAATTTGTTTAGAATTTTTAGATCCAGGATTGGTCTGAAAGTTCCTTCCTTTTTGGGAACCACAAACAGGTTTGAGTAAAAACCCAGTCCTTGTTCTGTAATTGGAACTGGATATATCACTCCCATCTTGAGTAGATCTTCTACACAGCGTAAGAACGCCTCTTTCTTGGTCTGGTCTGTAGACAGACGAGAAATCTGGAACCTTCCCCTTGGAGGAGAGTCCTTGAATTCTAGAAGATATCCCTGAGCAACTATCTCTAATGCCCAGGGATCGGGAACATCTCTTGCCCAAGCCTGAGCAAAGAGAGAGAGTCTGCCCCCTACCAGATCCGGTCCCGCATCGGGGGCTACCCCTTCATGCTGTCTTAGTAGCAGCTGCAGGCTTCTTGGCCTGTTTACCCTTGTTCCAGCCCTGCAAAGGCTTCCAGGTTGCCTTGGGCTGTGAAGTGTTACCCTTTTGCTTTGCGGTAGCAGAGGCTGAAGCAGGACCGCTCCTGAAGTTGCGAAAGGAACGAAAATTAGCCTTGTTTTTAGCCTTAAAAGGCCTATCTTGCGGGAGGGCATGGCCCTTTCCCTCAGTGATATCTGAAATAATCTCTTTCAACTCGGGCCCGAAAAGGATCTTTCCCTTGAAAGGAATATTCAGTAATTTTGTTTTAGACGACACATCGGCCGACCATGATTTAAGCCAAAGCGCTCTGTGCGCCATGATGGCAAAACCAGAATTTTTCACCGCTAACTTAGCTAATTGCAAAGCGGCATCTGTGATAAAAGAATTAGCCAGCTTTAGAGCCTTAATTCTATCCATAATTTCGTCATATGAGGTCTCCGTCTGGAGCGACTTGTCAGTATATTTATGAAAATCTTAGTAGTGCTATCCAAATAATATATCAGTTTATGGCAGGGTTATAAACACAATACAAAAAAAAATAGAAACCCTAATCAACCATGCATCTACTAGACCATACAATTAATATAAATATCTGAATTCTTTTATTTAGTTAATATCCATGAACATATTGAAATATATTTGCAATAAAAGGAAACTAAATAATATTATAGGCGCTTGAAAACTATTTAAATATGCTATGCAAAGCTCATACCAATTTACTTTAAACCCAATCTTTCATTCAGAGCTGCATTTAAAATATTACAATGAGACCTAAAATAGCAGTTACAAACATTCAGCAATATGATTTACAGTGTTAATTTAAGCAATAGGCTAATATATATGTTCTGCTATTTAACTGCAATCCTAATACAAAATTAACTTACAATATCAGAACTTGCACAGATGATTTACTTAGCAAATCAGATACAGATTTAAACAATACCTAGGCTTATGATTACCAATTTAAAATACAATATACTTCACCAATTTTGAACCAATTCGTAGCGGTCTTTAGGTCATCTCAGAAGACAGATAAGTAATTTTTGCAATCAATGAGAAGGAGGTAGTCAGCTTGTTTAGATTGGTTTTAAAATGCCCAGCAGCAGATATCATCCAAAGTTAAAACAGCCTTTCTCCCCTATTTCTCTTTTGCTTACTTATATATGTTTTCAATCATTGATGACATCATGTGGGTGGCACTACGGGAGCTGACTTTCCCATTGGTTACCCGGGAAGTCTAATCGGATTGGCCCTTGGAAATTTCATTTTTAACAGCCAGAAAGAACCTTCTGGCTGTAGTTCTCGCAACATAACACCAGGTGGCAGCATTACCAACAGACAGTACAAAAACAATGCAGCATGACAATACATACAAATTCATTTAACCAACATTTTTAGCCAGTGAAATATTTCTTTAAACTATGTAATAACTGCCATAATTTCTTGTATTAATCTCTCCCAATATTAATTATAGGTGAAGCGGCATCAGATTAATTTCCTGATCGTTTTGATATGAAACGTCATGTTTTATATTATTAACATTGTATTATATTAAAATAATTTATATTTCATTTAGCCTAAAAAAAAAAAAAATTATATTTCATAGTCATATCACATCAAAGTAACTTCCATATCTTCATCTCACTATATTTTACAAGATGTATTTAAAACTTTATAAACATTTATTTCACAGTCATATGATATGATTTATTTCATTTCATGCAGGCATTCCATCTCTTTCTAAGTGCATAGATTGATGCCCATGACCAATGGTTGTCTGCAATAAAATAGAAATAATTATTAGAAGTGATCCAAACATTCATATGTCTATGGTCCATCTGAAATAAGATTAAAGGGACAGTATACTGTAAAATTGTTTTTCCCTTAATGTGTTTATAATTGCTTTTTTTACCAACTGCAGAGTAAAAAATGTATGAAAATTTGCTTTTTAAGGTTTATTTCTGTATATTAAAGCTCTGATTTTGTGTTTTGAAGCCACAGCCTAATAAAATAGGTTGAGCTTGTAGGTATAATCAGATCTCATTACTGTATCACATTGTGCACATATACCTGCTTCTTTATCTTATATCTGTCCTTAAAACAATCCCCAATACTTTGAGAGAACAATGGAAAATCAACATTTTATTACCTTATCTCTGCTTTATCACACTGGGAGTGTAATTTCTTCTGCTGGCTGTGTTTACAAAGCTTATCTATAGCTGGTACGCGCGGCCACAAACTTTCAGAATAGGTATGGATACCACATGCTAAATTAACAATTTCAAATGCTAATATATGGGTAAAGGAGCTACTTGTAAACAATTTAATACACTCCAGCAGGTAAAGTGGATCATTGGGAACAAATTAAAGGGGAGAAAATTTTTGAGTAAACTGTCCCTTTAAGTATTATTAATCATTTACTTTTAGGTCCACAAATATTCTTAAAAACCAGAGGCTAAGTACGACCTTTTATGTTTTCAAAACATATATATCATTTATTTATTTTCCTAGTATATTTTATTTGAAATCTAACTACAGTTGTTTTCAATTCATGTGCTGTTATCCTAACGTTCTCAGACTCCCTGTCTCCCACTCCACATGGGGTCCCCTGCACCAAAGGGCAAATGCTGAAAATCTCACATGACTTGTCACCTGAGCTAGATTCCTAGGTATATTGGGAGGGGAAAAATAGATTTATATCTCACATTCCCAAGCAATCATACATATGGTTTTCTGAAACTGTGGCTACATTTTAATTAAACCAAATGTTGTATTGTCAAGCCTTTGGAGACATCCTGGAGATGTGTATTCAGAATTTTACCTGTGTTAATTGAAGAAGTGGGGGACAACTAAGCCTGTCTGAAGACAGTTCTGAATGCAATGAGTCTTTTTTTTTTTTACTGATCAGTGAAATATCTGATCAAAGATACAGCTTTATTAATCTTGAAATATATGATTAAAATATATATTTATTAATCTCACATATACCTTGACATAAATCCCCCTTCCAACTTCAAATAGATGTAGGACACATGTATTTGAATTGGCTTAAAGTCAGTGGTATTTGATGAGGATCAATCGTATATCTCAGTTCATTTGGGGATATGACACTTCATTCTCCCTCTATGACTTGTAGTTGGGATCTGGGATGACATGCCCGCAATTGATTGATATGGACCCATTTATCTATGAAACTTTCATTTTTGGGGATCCGTATTTTGTAGGCCACTGGAGATATATATATATGACAAAAGGACCTTTCCATGACGGAAGAAATTTCTTCTCCCTAACCTGGTCTCTTCCAAAGTTATAAAGATAAACTTTATCATTTATTTCATATTCCTTTTTGTATGATTTTAGATCATAATAGGTTTTAGTGGCAGCTGCGGCTCTTTATAAATTCCTTTGAGCAAATGCAAAGGCATATTGCAGGTGCTTTCTTAGGTTTTCCACATATTGATGTGTATTTTCAGCGTTTATTAAGTTTTGGTCTGATGTACGGTATAGCAGATGTTGAAGTAGAACCATTCTTCTACCAGTCATCAGTTCAAAAGGTGACATCTTGGTAGCACTACTTGGAGTTGCTCTTAATGCCATTAAGACTAGAGGTAGTTTTACATCCCAGTCTTTACCCGTTTCACTCACAAACTTTTTGAGGATTTTAACAATGGACTGGTTGTAACGCTCTACACCACCACTTGAGGCAGCTCTATAAGCAATATGGAGCTTTCTTTTAACCCCTAGTATTTTCCACATTTTGGTCATCACTTCGCTAGTGAAGTGGGTCCCCCGATCTGATTCGATTCTTTGGGGCAAACCAAATCTGGAAAATACATGGTTGATGAGCAATGCTGCACATGTTTCAGCACTATTGTTAGGTGCACTAATGCACTCTACCCATTTAGTGAACAGGCATGTCACTGTTAACATGTACTTGTTACCTCTTGATGATCTTGTTACTGGACCGATAAAATCAATTTGTATATCAGACCATGGCATTACCATCCCCCTTTTCTGCAATGGCGCTCTATGCGTTGGTGCAGTGGGTTGAAACTGTGGGCAGATTAAACACCCTTGACAGTAGGTTTGAACATCTTTCAACATGTGTGGCCAAAAAGCATAATCACGCAATATTTCATACGTGAGTTTGGCACCACGATGACCAGATGTGGGAGCATCATGGGCATGTTGAAGCATTAGACCTCTGAACTTGGTGGGTACTACCCACTGCTGGATGCCAGTTTTGGAGGTTCTAATTAACAAACCATCCTGTAACTTGAATTGTGATTTAGATTTTATTAAGATTCTCAGATCTTCTTTGCCAATACAATCATCTTTTGAGATGGGGTTGCTTTCAGGATCTTCTATGTGTTTATAGAAGATGCCTACAATGGGGTCTTCTTTTTGACTAGTGATCAGGTCCTCACTAGGAGAGTCCTGACTCCATTGAACCAAGTTAGGCTCACTCTGTTGTTTTGCCTGGTTTCTGGTAATGGCTTCTACCTGAATTGCACCCATTAGGTGGTCAATATTAAGGAGTTCTCCAGTTATGGCTCCTTGTTTGGCTAACGAATCCGCAAGATCATTGCCTTCCTTATCAGGACCTAGAACTCTGGAATGACCCTTGGTCTTTTTCCAGTGTATGGTTAAATCATTGGATATTACCAGATTATCAATCTCGCAGAACAACTTGCCATGCTTGACTGGTTTGTTATTGCTTTTCTGCATGCCATTTCTTTTCCAAGTTGGCAGGTATTCAACAAAACTGTCACGCACATAATTTGAGTCAGTTATTATCACAAATTCATGAATACCATGTTCAATAGCCATTTCAATGGTTTTGAAAACAGCAGTTAGTTCTGCAACCTGACTGGATCTTGGTCCAATGTTGAAACCTATAGATATATTTGGGAATCCATTTGCCCCAGTTATACCAATGCCAGCAACTAATCTGCGCTAATTATCAATAGTGGCATGGTAAGAACAACCATCAACATATACCCAAGGTAGTGTTTGACAATGGTCCTCATTGTATATTTTATATGGGGAAAGCAATTGTTCCTCCAGAAAATCATCTTCTGATAATTCTTCCCCAGGATCTCTAGCAGTACAGGTGTGGAGCTCAGCAAGCCCTTGTGCGACTGGATTCTTTTTATTCTGCTTGTAGCGAATTTCTAATGGCCAGCCTTGTAAGGAAAGAGTCCATGCTGTTATGCGGCTATTAGACAAATTCCCATCTCTTATTCTCTCACTTTGCAAATATAGCAAACGCTGGTGGGCCGTTTCTACAATAATTTTCTCGCCCTGTATATAGCTGCGGAAATTTTGTAGAGCCCATACAGTAGATAAGAGGGCTTTTTCACAATCGCTAAATTTTATTTCTACTGGGGATAGATTTTTGCTTGCATAAGCAATGGCTTTGTTCAAATTATCATGCTTTTGGTATAAAACAGCACTCATGCTTATATCTGTGTAACCTGTCTCTAAGAAGAAAGGTTTACCACCTTCAGGGTACGCTAAGCAAGGTGCTTGAGTGAGTTTTCTCTTCAGCTCTCTGATGGCTGTATCTTGAGACTCACTCCAGTGCCATTTCACATCCTTCTTTAGAAGAAGTAGTAGTGGTTTAGCTAATTCCGCATAATTATCAATGAATTTGCGAGAATAATTTGTCATACCCAGGAATGATCTCAATTCCTTTAAGTTAGTTGGATTTTTAGAATTCACTATAGCTTCCACCTTTTTCTTTTGGGGATTTAATCCTTCAGAGGTAACTTCATGTCCCAAGAAGTTTACACGAGTGCGGCACCATTGAGCTTTTTGTAGGGATACGTTAACACCTGCCCTTTTAAGTTGGCTGAGGACGTGTTTAAGCTCTGCGATGTGTTTTTCAAAGTCTGTACTTTTGATTAAAACATCATCAACATAAGATAAGGTCCCCCTTTCCAGTGCATCAGGCATAGCCTTATGCATGAATACAGCAAATTCATGTCCAGAATTTATGTATCCAAATGGAAGTCTCTGGAATGCATACTGAACCTTTTGGAAGGAGAACTCTAGCTTATATTGGTCCTCTTCATGTACCTTTATGGTCCAGTATCCCTGTGCACAATCAATGGCAGTGAATATTTTGGATCCCTGCATTTGTGCTAGGCACTGGTCAATGTATGGTACAGGCCAGCCAGACATGTATACTCGTTTGTTTAGCTGTCTTAAGTCAGCACACAAACGCCATTGTCCATTGGGCTTAAGGACACCTAGAATAGGATTATTATAAGAGCTGTGCACCTGTCTGATAATACTTCTTTCTTCCAAATTCCTTATGATCTCTGCAAGAGAATCATATGAGGCTAAGGGAAGTCGGTATTGTTTGACAAATACAGGTGGCGCATTAGGATCTGTTTGTATCCTTGCAATGTGCAAGTCTGTAGTACCACAGTCATAAGAATCCTTAGCAAAAATATCCTTGCACTCCATCAGGAGTTCTCGCAGCTGTTGGCGTTCATCATTGCTGGAACAGCCATTAGCTAAGGATATTTGCTCTTCGACTATTTGCTGAAATCCTGGAAATATTTCAGGCTGTCCTATCTCATAGGCTTCTTCCAACCTAGAGGTGAGATCCCCTTGATTATAGTTTACATTGCTCCCATGACTCTGGGTATTGGGGTAATCTTGCTGTTTGATTGGCTGATCAAACACTATAGAGGCTTCTTCAATTTTACAGATGCCTTCCTCTGAGCTGAAGGGATAAATAGACTGAATATTAAATAGACCCTCTGGCATAGATGCAAAGGATTGTTCTATTAATTGTTCTTCAGTTAAGTATCCTTCAGGTATTAGCCCAATTACATTATTCTGGAATCCAAAAGTGTAATAACTTGATTCCAGTGCATATCCTATGGTAGTTCCCTTGGATAATGTTATATCCTGTGGGGTCATGTTATGCATAACAATATGTATTGGAACAGTTCCAATATTCACCATAGGAGTGTAGGTTACTGTGACACCCAGATTTTGTATTCTATGGGAGAGGCAAATCAGTGTTTCAGAAGTTTTTAATTTCTGACCTCTCTTTACCTGTAAGGGTAAAAGAAATTTATCAGCCCCAGTAGGAATTATAATATCGCTAGATACCTGCATATTCACAGCATATGGCAATTGCTGGTTTGATTTCAGGGCTGCATTTTCATCCTGAAATACTTCAGGGCCCCCCTTTAACCTGCTCCAGAGGCAAGAATTAAATCTATTTGTATGGCATATCTATGTAATATATCATTGCCAATGTATATTTGATTATGGGGAGTATTTAAAACTAAAAACAGGTGCTTCACTGATTGATTACCAATGGAGATAGATAATAAGCACTTAGCTGTGATGTTATGGCTTTCAGACCTGTCATCCAGGCCGTTGACACAGTGGTCTTGGGGAGAAAGATATTTAATCACTTTAGGTTCAGCTATTTGCGCTAATAAACCTTCGCTTATATAGCTAGCTTCCTGTTTTAAGTTTATTTTAGCATACTTGGTTTTACCAAGGTCATGTACTTGTATAGGGATAAATAGATCCTCTTTAACTCTCTCAATCTCTGTGAGGTATTGAGCGTGGCCTCCCCCCTTAGGGATTTTATGATCCCCCTTGTGGAGTGATATGGTTAATACATCGACATCTAGGGAAATATTCGCTATCTTTCCAGGCGATATTTTAAAAGTATTACCATCAGAGCCACTAAAAGGAGTCTGATCATCTATTTGTAGAATAGTGATTTCAGGTACAGAGTTATTCCTGAAATTAATCTCCACAGCATCTGGTTTCTCTTCCACCACGTGACAGCTATGTCGGGCGCGAGATATACCAGATTTTTCATAATTGATAGGTCTCTTAACTTGTGACCAAATTACATTATTTATGCAATCAATTATGGTACTTAATCGCTTCAGGAGATCACTACCAATAATTAAACGATCAGTTGGCAGATCCACTATAATGACAGGGTGTCTTATGACCCTGTTCCCCAATTTAAATTTTAACCAGGCAGTACCGTAGACTTTTAGGGAGTCACCCCCAACACCTATTAGAGAACCGTCAAATTCTCTTATTTTAGGTTTGTGGGGTGTTAGCTCATTTAGCTGTGTGTAGTACCAGTGGGATAAGATAGTTGCCTGTGACCCAGTGTCAATTAATCCCCTGATAGGGTTGGAGACTGAATCTTGCAGCTCAACTAATACATAATATCTTCCTTCAGTTTCTACCATTTCACACATAAAATTGGCATTCTCACACATCTGTGGGCTTCGCCACGTGTTACCTGAATTCGCCACATTTTCCTGTGCAGAAAAAGTTTCATACCTACCTGTTTCCTCTATGACAGGGTCGACTGGATTCTTGTGTACTGCATCTGTGGAGATAAGGTTAAGAGAGTGCTGCAAAGGAAGAGGTTTGTTAGTTTTTCCCGGATGAGGTTGCCTGTCATCACAGCTAAATGGTCCGTTTCCGGTCTGTGGGGAGAGAACATGATTAGTATCATCAATATTTATTATTACATTTTGTATATCTCTCCCCTCCCCTTCAGGTGATACTGCAGTATTTATGACTGTGCCTGTGGTCCACTGCTGACCACTGGCTGTACCCCTAAAAAAGTATTGTTCGGTTGCTGAGCCGTAGATTTTTGACTCATATTAGCGATTTGTTCGCTTAACCGATTTAACTGGGTAAACAGCATATCTACCTGATTGTACAAGTTACCTCTACCCCTGGGTCTATCTCCTGGTGCCCCATTGTAATGATTCCTGGACCATTGGGTACCCTCAGAATCAGGGCCGCTATTTCTATTCTGGCGTGGTTGCCCCTGGGGTTCAGCTTGCTCAGTATTAGTACCTTGGGGAGCATTATATACCTGGGGTGTCTGGTTATCCTGAGAATACCTTCGCCGTCTATTGTATCTACCTTTGCGGGGGTACCCATTATTCTGTGGGTATTCTCTTTGGGCGTAATTATTCGCCTGAGTATGTCCCCCGCTTCGGCTATAGTCTCTCAGCGTCTCATCCCGTGTTGGGGGAGGGGTAGAGTTAAACCTCTGTGGAGATGGCCCGTTTTCTCTGGCCACTTCCGCATAGGTTTTCTTTTTAGACTCCAAATTTAGGGGTTCAGGTGACACCCTAGTTTCAGCCACTATTTTAGGATTGGGCTTTTTCTCCCTTTTATCCCCCTGTTCACTGGACTGCTGAATAGAGTATAACTTTGTACTCTCTTTGATCAGCCATTCCAATGAACAGTTCTCCTCAAAATCTCTAGCTATTTTGATGGGTGTGGGGAGCGCTTCAAAAAATATATTCACAAACTCTGAACCTTCAAATATGGGATCATCTTCAGCCATACTGTACGCATTCTTCAATACAGAAAGGAACTCGATTGGACTTTGATTCGCACTACATTTTAAACCATATACAGCTATTCTCGCTGCCGTTTTAGTGCGATGTTGTCCGAATTCTTTTCTGCATTGTCGTTTTGTTTCACTCCAGGAACGAATATTCATATCCTTTAGTGAAGCAAAGAATTTGTGATGCTTACTTTCAAATACCCAGGGTAGAAATTCAATTTTTAATTGCTCACTTGTAACACTCATTATAGATAATGCGTTTTCAAAGGCCTCTAAGTGGTCAATTATGGAAGTGGCCCCCCCTTTAGAAAATGGGCGTACTGTATTCTTTAGGAATTTAATTATTGTGGGGGTGTCATATACTTTATTTGGTATATCACTGGACCTTACTGGGGACTTATTGTTTGAGCTAGAGTGCCTTTCATTTGAAGCGTAATAATTTTCTGGTCCCCCAGAGTTATGTAGTTGTCTAGGGGAAAAAAGTTATCTCTGGGCCTGAATTAGGGCTATAGTTTGGGTATCTTTGTCTATCCTCCCGCCTGGGATCTTGACTATCATTTCTGTCCCAGTCCTTATAGCTGCTAATTTGTCTCTGTAATTTATTTATTGCATGCTCGTATGCTTTTTCAGCCTCATGATATCTAGCTCTTAAAGTTTTATTTTCATCTTGGCACTTTTGATATTCTTCTTCGAAAGTTTTAAAATCAGCCATTAGTTCCTGATTATATTTATCTAAATCAGAAGCCTTTTGGCTAATATGGAAAACCTCTGTCTTTGTCTGAATAAAGGCATCTTGAAATTCTCGTAATGAATTATTTTCATCCCTTAGCCGCCCTAATTGTCTGTTCTGTCCTGCCATTTGGTTAGACATTTCACAGCTCAAATACATTAGGATCGGCCAAGTTTAGAAAATTAATTCATCACGCCCCCTAAGTTCCGTGCATCTATTAAGTTGCAGTAACATTTGGTATAATTCCCCATCTTCAAACCACATATCTTTAACTAAATCTTTGGCCTTATCTTTACACTCATTAATATACCTGGAGACATCGTCCCCAATATCAAGTCTAGTCATGATGTGATTCATGGCGTCTAATTTGAGCGTTTTTTTCTGAATCACTTCATTGACGGAGGACATTGGGGAGGACACAATTTCATCTTGCACAGAAACGCTAGCATTACTTTTTGCTGAAGACATCGTTATTTTAGTGTTTGTACTTAATAAGATAAAACGTTAATACAATTTTGGCTAATAAGAGAGAGGGATAAAAAATTATATCTTCAAAATAACAATATCAACTTTGAAATATGACAAAATTAATATTTTTATGAATTTTGAAATATGAAAAAATTATATTTTTATGAATTTTGAAATACGAAGAATTAATATTTTTATGAATTTTGAAATATGAAAAATTAATATTTTTATGAATTTTGAAATATGAAAAATTAATATATTTTTTTATCAATTTTTTTTAATATGAAAAATTTATATTTTTATCAATTTTTCAAAAATTAATTTTTAATAATATTTCAAAATATTAATCTTGTACACAAAAATCAATATTTCAATTTTCAAAAAAAAAAAAAACCTATATTTTCAAAATATCAATTCGAAATATGATTTTTTTTTCTCTCTTCTATAATAATTTCTATTTACCACAAATATATTATATCAAATATGATGGAATATTAATAAATCTCATGCAAAGTGCCTCCAATTATTATGTCAGTATATTTATGAAAATCTTAGTAGTGCTATCCAAATAATATATCAGTTTATGGCAGGGTTATAAACACAATACAAAAAAAATAGAAACCCTAATCAACCATGCATCTACTAGACCATACAATTAATATAAATATCTGAATTCTTTTATTTAGTTAATATCCATGAACATATTGAAATATATTTGCAATAAAAGGAAACTAAATAATATTATAGGCGCTTGAAAACTATTTAAATATGCTATGCAAAGCTCATATCAATTTACTTTAAACCCAATCTTTCATTCAGAGCTGCATTTAAAATATTACAATGAGACCTAAAATAGCAGTTACAAACATTCAGCAATATGATTTACAGTGTTAATTTAAGCAATAGGATAATATATATGTTCTGCTATTTAACTGCAATCCTAATACAAAATTAACTTACAATATCAGAACTTGCACAGATGATTTACTTAGCAAATCAGATACAGATTTAAACAATACCTAGGCTTATGATTACCAATTTAAAATACAATATACTTCACCAATTTTGAACCAATTCGTAGCGGTCTTTAGGTCATCTCAGAAGACAGATAAGTAATTTTTGCAATCAATGAGAAGGAGGTAGTCAGCTTGTTTAGATTGGTTTTAAAATGCCCAGCAGCAGATATCATCCAAAGTTAAAACAGCCTTTCTCCCCTATTTCTCTTTTGCTTACTTATATATGTTTTCAATCATTGATGACATCATGTGGGTGGCACTACGGGAGCTGACCTTCCCATTGGTTACCCGGGAAGTCTAATCGGATTGGCCCTTGGAAATTTCATTTTTAACAGCCAGAAAGAACCTTCTGGCTGTAGTTCTCGCAACATAACACCAGGTGGCAGCATTACCAACAGACAGTACAAAAACAATGCAGCATGACAATACATACAAATTCATTTAACCAACATTTTTAGCCAGTGAAATATTTCTTTAAACTATGTAATAACTGCCATAATTTCTTGTATTAATCTCTCCCAATATTAATTATATGTGAAGTGGCATCAGATTAATTTCCTGATCGTTTTGATATGAAACGTCATGTTTTATATTATTAACATTGTATTATATTAAAATAATTTATATTTCATTTAGCCTAAAAAAAATAAAAAATTATATTTCATAGTCATATCACATCAAAGTAACTTCCATATCTTCATCTCACTATATTTTACAAGATGTATTTAAAACTTTATAAACATTTATTTCACATTCATATGATATGATTTATTTCATTTCATGCAGGCATTCCATCTCTTTCTAAGTGCATAGATTGATGCCCATGACCAATGGTTGTCTGCAATAAAATAGAAATAATTATTAGAAGTGATCCAAACATTCATATGTCTATGGTCCATCTGAAATAAGATTAAGTATTATTAATCATTTACTTTTAGGTCCACAAATATTCTTAAAAACCAGTGGCTAAGTACGACCTTTTATGTTTTCAAAACATATATATCATTTATTTATTTTCCTAGTATATTTTATTTGAAATCTAACTACAGTTGTTTTCAATTCATGTGCTGTTATCCTAACGTTCTAACTGCCCTTTCAGTAACTTCAGACTCCCTGTCTCCCACTCCACATGGGGTCCCCTGCACCAAAGGGCAAATGCTGAAAATCTCACATGACTTGTCACCTGAGCTAGATTCCTAGGTATATTGGGAGGGGAAAAATAGATTTTATCTCACATTCCCAAGCAATCATACATATGGTTTTCTGAAACTGTGGCTACATTTTAATTAAACCAAATGTTGTATTGTCAAGCCTTTGGAGACATCCTGGAGATGTGTATTCAGAATTTTACCTGTGTTAATTGAAGAAGTGGGGGACAACTAAGCCTGTCTGAAGTCAGTTCTGAATGCAATGAGTCATTTTATTTTTTTTTACTGATCAGTGAAATATCTGATCAAAGATACAGCTTTATTAATCTTGAAATATATGATTAAAATATATATTTATTAATCTCACATATACCTTGACAGACTCCTCCAGCGCCTCAAACCAGAAAGCCGCTGCAGTAGTTACAGGAATAATGCAGGCAATAGGTTGGAGAAGGAAACCTTGTTGAACAAATATTTTCTTTAGTAAACCTTCTAATTTTTTATCCATAGGATCTTTGAAAGCACAACTGTCTTCAATTGGTATGGTTGTGCGCTTGGCTAGTGTTGAAACTGCCCCCTCTACCTTAGGGACCGTCTGCCACGCGTCCCGCCTGGGATCAGTTATGGGGAACATTTTCTTAAAGATAGGTGGGGGAACAAAAGGTACACCTGGTCTTTCCCACTCCCTAGCAACAATATCCGCCACCCTCTTAGGGATTGGAAACGCATCAGTGTATACAGGGACTTCTAGATATTTGTCCATTTTACACAATTTCTCTGGGACCACCATAGGGTCACAATCATCCAGAGTTGATAAGACCTCCCTAAGCAGTATGCGGAGGTGTTCCAATTTAAATTTAAATGCTAGTGAATCTGATTCTGCCCGCTGAGAAACTTTTCCTGAGTCAGAAATTTCTCCCTCAGACATAACATCCCTCGCCCCTACTTCAGAGTGTTGTGAGGGTACATCAGATAAGCCTCCCAAAGCTTCCGACTGCTCCTCATCTGTTCTCAAAACAGAGCTATCGCGCTTTTTAGGGAAAACTGGCAGTTTGGATAGAAAGGCCGCAAGGGAATTTTCCATGACTGCCGCCATTTGCTCAAATGTAATAGGTGCTAATGCTCTGGAGGTACTAGGTATCGCTTGAGCGGGCGTAACTGGTGATGACACATGGGGAGAGGAAGGCGGACTATCCTCATTACCTTCAGTCAAAGAATCATCTAGGGCTATATTTTTAAGTGACACAATATGATCTTTAAAGTGTATAGACACATTAGTGCACTTGGGACACATTTTGAGTGGGGGTTCCACCATGGCTTCTTAACACATAGAGCAAGGCTTTTCCTTAGTGTCAGACATGTTTAACAGATTGGTATTATACACAAGCAGGCTTGGAAAAACACTTTATGTAATAAAAAATACAATTTGCAATAAATGGTACTGTGCCTTTAAGATAATAAAAGCTCACACAATTTTACAAAACGGTGAAAAATGAACCAAATCTCTTGAAATTTTTACAGTATGTGCCTAATGCTTCGATATGATTGCACGGCAAGTTTCAGCCTGATTAACCCTTTAATGCCCAAACCGGAGCCGCCTAAAGCAAACAACCGGTTAATAAACTACAGCACCTTGCCACAGCAGCCTGCTGTGGCCCTACCTTCCTTTAAGGATTGAATTTGAGAAAATCAAGCCTCCTGAAGTCCTCAAGCAGTCTTTGGACCCATGTGAAGCAGCATGCAGGGAAATCTTGTCAGAATAAACTGCGCAACTGAGGAGCGCAATTAGGCCCCTCCCACTCCACTCCGGAGCTGTGGGGCCTTCAGAACCCAATTTAGGTGACTAAAAATAATGCCATGTGGAATAAAACCCCAATAAACACACCAAAAGTGCTTAAAAGTGTCAATAAAGAGTATTTTTCTAAACAAAATAATCGATTGCCCTGCTAAAGTGATAACCAGTCTATAGAGCCCACTTAAATAAGCTACTTTTACTGATACTAAGTTTCAGAACATGGCTTACCCTTCCCACATGGGGAATCTTGTCAGTCTTGTAGCATTATCTTGTCTTGACTAGAAAAAAGATGACTGAAACATACCTCAAAGCAGTTAAGCCTGCAAACTGTTCCCCTTAACTGAAGTTTTCTGGTACTCCTCAGTCCTGTGTGGGAACAGCAATGGATTTTAGTTACAACATGCTAAAATCATTTTCCTCTCAGCAGAATTCTTCATCATATTTCTGCCAGAGAGTAAATAGCACAAACCGGTACTATTTAAAAATAACAAACTTTTGATTGAAGATATAAAAACTACAAATCTAACACCACATTCACTTTACCCTCCCGTGGAGATGCTACTTGTTAGAGCGGCAAAGAGAATGACTGGGGGGCGGAGCCAGAGGGGGAGCTATATGGACAGCTCTGCTGTGTGCTCTCTTTGCCACTTCCTGTAGGGAATGAGAATATCCCACAAGTAAGGATGAATCCGTGGACTGGATACACCTTGCAAGAGAAATATATAATTTTGAACATTTAGGGTGGCCATCCCTGAGTGCAAAGATTTTTTTTCAAAAAAGATGCTGTGGGTAGTACAGCCAATCGGAAGTTATACCGCCTTCTCCATTGAGAAAAAAAGAGCACATGTCATTTTCTTAGCACGTGGATAATTTGACAATAATATTCCAACCCTACTATTCCCGCACATAAATGTTAAACTTATTACTTAGGTTAAAACCTTGTGCCTTTTTAAACGTTACATAGATGATACATTAAGAAGTTTGAAAGGGGAGAATCAAGCCTTATTATTTTTTTTGGACGATATGAGTTTAAATGATGTGGGTCTACATTTTATGTGCAATTAAAGTATAGACAGAAAATCACGTTTCTAGATTTCTGTGAGAGAGAGTCAAAATAAACGTTACTTTTATCACTAACTATAGTTGTCTGCACAAAGTGATGGAAAACATTGGCATCTAGTTAGAGACAATGTGATTTTAGTTGATAAAATTGCAGACAAACCATATTTTATTTATAAAAAGTCAAAAAACCTAACAAACATATTGTCTCCAACTGAATTTAATAAGTCGATTTGTCTGTGTGTGTGGGGGGGGGGGGTACAAATACCCCTAGTAATATATTATGAAATGAGGTTTATGATATTTGAGATATGTGTTTTAATTATTGTTTATTTTTTTCATCTATATGTATTTGAAACAAATGTAAAATATTTTCTATTAATTTTTTTTGCATATTTCTATGTAACTATGATCTAATACAGTGCTATTAAGGCACAGAAATATTTTTTAAAACTCCAATACCAGGTTAATTTCAATACCACCATTAATCATTTCATGGAGAAGGTAAACCCTCAACCAAGTGACGGACATGATCTATAAAAAAGATGGAAGTATTGTGGGGACCCATCTTGAAAAAGCCTTTTGTTAGGTAAAACGCGTTGATGGATTTGGGGCTCACCTCTGGTTCCTATTACTAATAGGAACCAGAGGTGAGCCTCAAATACATCAAGAGTTATTAGGAACGTCTCAATCCCCTAAGTCCTAATAGACTATTAGGACTTAGGGGATTGAGATGTTACTAATAACACTGCAGAGAGTATTTTAGATAGCACTTTCCCCCCATTGACTACAAGATAATACATAGAAGCTTTTGGAGTGTTTTTCAAACACACCGCTATTGGGAATATTTCGGATTGACTACGATAACCACTTGTAAAGAACACACTCCCTTATTTACAGTACAGGTAGGACTGCTCTTATGAAGTTGCAGACTTTTGCATTGCTAATACGGTGAGGAGTACAATGAGGTGCACAAGAAAGTACGCAAATCCCGGACATTGCAGAATAACATAGGGCAAAGTGTGAGACGGTGGAGGTGTAGTGCCGATAACTACCGTTGCAGTTACAGATACACAGAAGAGGACAGCAGTATACAGAGGCTGACTGTTTGAGAGGTATACCTAGCTTCAGAAACTGTATAGTCTCAGCCAGTTTTACGTGAGTACTAGAATTTATTTATGGTGGTATTGGTTTCTTTTTTTTTTAACACAGCATTTTTATAGAGATTTTTTTTACAACGTATACAATACGGAATTGTTTATGTTTGCAGTCCTGGCGCGTATTAAAGCAGTTTGTTTTGTATTGTTTGACATTACACTATGGACCAATAATATATTTTATCAGTGAGGACAAGAAGTTAAATGAATTTAGTTATGTAATTTTATTTTAATTTACTTATCTAAACTATGAAAGGTTCGTTTTGACTTTCAAGTAAATGAGTTCTCCCAGCTTTTGATATCTGCTATAAAAATCTTTCATTCTCTTTAGCCATGATGCAAAATAAAAGTGTAAAAAGACTTGGAGTTGTGAAGCTTATGATACTTGATGTTTACAATGCAATTAAGTGACCATGCCTTTTTATTTTAAGGGCTATATATACAGCTCAGCTAGTCGATTATATGGAGTGGAAATGAATGCTGAATTCTGTGATCTTCAAGAGAAAACAATAAGCAAATACCATTTTGGTGACAGAATCCAGGTAGGAAACTGTGTCACTGTACAAGTATTTCATTTATATATTTATATATCATACTAGATCCCAAGTCCTTCTGTTTCTGTTCTCTACACCT
This sequence comes from Bombina bombina, assembly GCF_027579735.1. Classification (NCBI taxonomy): domain Eukaryota; kingdom Metazoa; phylum Chordata; class Amphibia; order Anura; family Bombinatoridae; genus Bombina; species Bombina bombina. The sequence continues at coordinate 182,063,501 of NC_069499.1, read as the reverse complement.
TTCTGTGTTCTGAAAAACAAAACAGAGTATACTGCATGTCCTTCTACTTGAAAGAACACTAGAAATCCTTGTAAAACAAAACATACACATAAAAACAAACCCCCTTTGATACCAGGGCTATATTTTGATGTAAATCATCAACCTTTTAAAGATTATAAAAATTTAAATTGTTGGTATGGACTGAAAAAAAATGGAAGATATCAGGTATATGAAATAGCTGGTTTTACTCACAAAAAAATTACTTCTAGTGCCCAAGGAAATATCCATATAAATGGACTAAGTCTGCAGGTAAGATCTGCTCATGTTATCTCTGTCTAAACACACAGCTTAATAATTAGGTATTGAGTGGGGGTTAAATGGGCATAACCAGCTATTTCAAATACAAATAATATTTCTCTTCCCCTCTCTGGGAGGTTATTTAGTACTATTGTCTCCATTTACATAACCTTTCTATAGAGAATTTGCCTGTATTCATATTTCTTTTGCATGATGTACCGAGTCCACGGATTCATCCGAACTTGTGGGATATTGTCCTTCCTGACAGGAAGTAGCAAAGAGAGTACCACAGCAGAGCTGTCTATATAGCTCCCCCCTTAACTCCACCCCCCAGTCATTCTCTTTGCTGGCTCTAAGCAGGAAGAGTAAAGAGAAGAGGTGTTAAACTGTTAGTTTTATTTTATCTTCAATCAAGTGTTTGTTATTTTTAAATGGTACCGGTGTTGTACTATTTACTCTCAGGCAGGACATAGATGAAGATTTCTGCCTGGAGGATGATGATCTTAGCATTTCTAACTAAGGTCCACTGCTGTTCCCACAGAAGCTGAGGAGTACAGGAAAACTTCAGTGTGAGGAACGGTTTATTGCTATACAGCAATGAGGTATGTTCAGTCATGTTTTCTGCAGAGACTGTGTTAACTCAGAAAGGCTGACAGTGTCCCCATTAGGGGAAGGGGAAGCAGTAATCCTAGTGTTATCAGAGGTTTTTACTAGCTTGCATAAAGGGTTCATTTTTTGTGGGCACTTTGGGACAAACGTTTTTGTGTCTGTGAGTAACGTTTTCTGTTTTATGGGACATTTGCTTGAGGGTTCTTTGGGGTTGTTTATAACCCACATGGCTTTCAGGCAGGGTTTATTAGTTTTGTGTAGGCCTCAGCAACATCGAGTGAGGTGGGCGGGGCCTGCATTTACAAGCAGAAAGCAACTTCTCCTAAGGTCCTGATAGTCTTCTGAGGGACTAATTGAAGCTTTAAACCCCATATTATCGTTCCTAAGGGCAGGTAGGGCCACAGCAGAGCTGTGGCAAGGTGCTTATAGGGGTGTTTAACCGGTTTTACACATTTTTCAATCCGTTTTTTTCATTTGGGGGTTTATTGTTTATTAACTTGTGTTGCAATCCTTCTAAAGCTTAGTAGGTACACTGTTAAAATGTCAGAAAAATTTGAAGCAATTTTAACCTGTTTTGCAGTTTGTGTATACCTTTTTTTCTCTTAAAGGCACAGTACCGTTTTTGCAAATTGAGTTTTTTTCATTAAAGGGACAGTCAAGTATAAATTAAACTTTCATTATTCAGATAGGACTTTTAATTTTAATCAACTTTCCAATTTACTTTTATCATCAAATTTGCTTTTTTCTCTTGGTATTCTTAGTTTAAACTAAACATAGGTAGGCTCATATGCTAATTTCTAAGCCTTTGAGGGCTGCCTCTTATCACATGCTTTTTAAATCTCTTTTCAACACAAAGAGACAGAAAGTACACGTGGGCTATATAGATAACACTGTGTTCAGTCACAGAAAGTTATTTAAGATCTAGCACAATACAATGCTACATTTAAGACAATAGATAATAAACAGTCACAGTCATGTGATCAGGGGGCTGGAAGAAGGTTCCTAGATACAAGGTAATCACAAAGGTAAAAAGTACATTAATATAACTGTGTTGGTTATGCAAAACTGGGGAATGAGTAATAAAGGGATTATCTATCTTTTAAAACAATAACAATTCTATGGTAGACTGTCCCTTTAAATAAAGTGTTTTCCAAGCTTGCTTGCTTTATTACTAGTCTGTTAAACATGTCTGACACTGAGGAAACTCATTGCTCAATTTGTTTAGAAGCCATTGTGGAACCCCCTCTTAGAATGTGTCCCACTTGTACTGATATGTCTATAAATTGCAAACAGCATATTTTGACTTATAAAAGTTTGGCATTAGATGATTCTCAGACAGAAGGAAATCAGGTTTTGCCATCTAGATCTCCCCAAGTGTCACAACCAGTAACGCCCGCACAAGCGACGCCAAGTACTTCTAGTGCGTCTAATTCTTTCACCTTGTCAAGATATGGCTTCAGTTATGAATACTACCCTCACAGAGGTTTTATCTAAGCTTCCTGGGTTGCAAGGGAAGCGCAGTAGCTCTGGGTTGAGAACAAATGCTGAGCCTTCTGACGCTTTAGTGGCCGTATCCGATATTCCCTCACAATGTTCTGAAGTAGGGATGAGGGATTTGCTGTCTGAGGGAGAGATTTCTGATTCAGGAAAGATGTTCTCTCAGACAGATTCAGATATGACGGCATTTAAATTTAAGCTAGATCACCTCCGCTTATTGCTCAGGGAGGTTTTAGCTACTCTGGATGATTGTGACCCTATTGTAGTTCCAGAGAAATTGTGTACCAGGTATTCCGTTCTCTCCCCCTCCTGTTTTTAAGAAAATGTTTCCCATTTCTGACACCATAAAGGACTCATGGCAGACGGACCCTAAGGTGGAGGGAGCTATTTCTACCCTGGCTAAGCGTACAACTATACCTATTGAAGACAGTTGTGCTTTCATTGATCCTATGGATAAAAAATTAGAGGGTCTCCTAAAGAAAATGTTTGTTCATCAAGGTTTTCTTCTTCAACCTATAGCATGCATTGTTCCTGTAACCACTGCAGCTGCCTTTTGGTTTGAGGCTCTAGAAGAGGCTCTTCAGATGGAGACCCCACTAGATGATATTTTGGACAGAATTAAGGCTCTTAAGTTGGCTAATTCTTTTATTACAGACGCCGCTTTTCATCTTGCTAAATTAGCAGCTAAGAATTCAGGTTTTGCCATTTTAGCGCATAGAGCGTTATGGCTTAAGTCCTGGTCAGCTGACGTGTCAAAATAATTTTCGTTCCTTTCGAAACTTCAAGAGTGGTCCCTCTACCTCTTCCCCTGCTGCAAAGCAAGAGGGGAACTTTGCCTAATCCAAGCCAACCTGGAGACCTAATCAGGCTTGGAACAAGGGTAAACAGGCCAAAAAGCCTGCTGCTGCCACTAAGTCAATATGAAGGGGTAGCCCCCGATCCGGGACCGGATCTAGTAGGGGGCAGACTCTCTCTTTGCTCAGGCCTGGGCAAGAGACGTTCAGGATCCCTGGGCAGTAGAAATTGTAACCCAGGGATACCTTCTAGATTTCAAGGATTCCCCTCCAAGGGGGAGGTTCCATCTTTCTCAATTGTCTGTAAACCCGACAAAAAGAGAGGCATTCTTAAGCTGTGTAGAAGAGTATTGGGTTCTACTCCAATCTGTTTATAGTTCCCAAAAAGGAGGGAACCTTCAGGCCAATTCTGGATCTCAAGATCCTAAACCAATTCCTAAGAGTTCCATCTTTCAAGATGGAAACCATTCGGACTATCTTACCATTGATCCAGGAGGGTCAATATATGACCACCGTGGACTTAAAGGATGCATATCTGCACATTCCTATCCACAAAGATCATCACCAGTTCCTCAGGTTCGCCTTTCTGGACAAGCATTATCAGTTTGTGGCTCTTCCTTTCGGGTTGGCCACAGCGCCGTGAAAGGTGCTAGGGTCCCTTCTGGCGGTTCTAAGGCCACGAGGCATAGCAGTGGCGCCTTATCTAGACGACATTCTAATTCAAGCGTCGTCCTTCCAACTAGCCAGGTCTCACACGGACTTAGTGTTGGCCTTTCTAAGGTCTTACGGGTGGAAAGTGAACGTAAAAAAGAGTTCTTTCCCCCCTCACAAGAGTTTTATTTCTAGGGACTCTGATAGACTTGGTGGACATGAAAATATTTCTGACGGAGGTCAGGAAATCAAAGATTTTGTCCACCTGCCGAGCTCTTCATTCCATTCCTCGGCCGTCAGTGGCTCAGTGTATGGAGTTAATCGGACTAATGGTAGTGGCAATGGACATAGTTCCGTTTGCTCGCTTGCATCTCAGACCACTGCAACTATGCATGCTCAATCAGTGGAATGGGGATTATGTGGATTTATCTCAGATAAATCTGGATCAAGAGACCAGAGACTCTCTTCTTTGGTGGTTGTCACAGGATCATCTGTCCCAGGGAATGTGTTTACGCAGGCCAGAATGGGTTATAGTGACGACAGACGCCAGTCTTCTGGGCTGGGGTGCAGTCTGTAATTCCCTGAAAGCTCAGGGTTTGTGGACTCGGGAGGAGGCTCTCCTACCGATAAATATTCTGGAATTAAGAGCGATATGCAATGCTCTCCAGGCATGGCCTCAGCTGGCTTCGGCCAGATTCATCAGGTTTCAGTCGGACAACATCACGACTGTGGCTTATATCAATCATCAAGGAGGAAAAAAGAGTTCCTTAGTGATGATAGAGGTCTCAAGGATAATCCAATGGGCAGAGGCACACTCTGCCATCTGTCAGCGATCTATATCCCAGGTGTAGAGAACTGGGAGGCAGATTTTCTAAGTCGTCAGACTTTTCATCCGGGGGAGTGGGAACTCCATCCGGAGGTGTTTGCTCAGCTGGTTCGGCTATGGGGCACACCAGAGTTGGATCTGATGGCGTCTCGGCAGAACGGCAAACTTCCTCGTTACAGCTCCAGGTCAAGGGATCCTCAGGCTGTACTGATAGATGCTCTAGCAGTACCCTGGTCGTTCAACCTGGCTTATGTGTTTCCACATTTCCCTCTCCTTCCACGTCTGATTGCCAGAATCAAACAGGAGAGAGCATCAGTGATTTGGTATGCAGACCTGGTAGACATGTCATCCCTTCCACCATGGTCTCTGCCATTGAGACAGGACCTTCTGATTCAAGGTCCATTCAAGCATCCAAATCTAATTTCTCTGCAACTGACTGCTTGGAGATTGAACGCTTGATTCTATCAAAGCAGGGTTTCTCTGAGTCAGTCATAAATACCTTGATTCAGGCTCGAAAGCCTGTTACCAGGAAAATTTAGCATATGATATGGCATAAATATCTTTTTTGGTGCAAATCCAAAGGCTTCTCCTGGAGTAAAATCAGGATTCCTAGGATTTTGTCTTTTCTCCAAGAGGGATTGGAGAAAGGATTATCAGCTAGTTCCCTAAAGGGACAGATATCTGCTCTGTCTATTTTGTTGCACAAGCGTCTGGCAGATGTTCCAGACGTTCTGGCTTTTTGTCAGGCTTTAGTTAGAATTAAGCCTGTTTTTAAACCTATTGCTCCGCCATGGAGTCTAAATTTAGTTCTTAGAGTTCTTCAGGGGGTTCCGTTTTAACCCATGCATTCCATAGATATTAAGCTTTTATCTTGGAAAGTTTTGTTCCTAGTTGTTATCTCTTCAACTCGAAGAGTTTCTGAACTATCTGCATTACAATGTGACTCTCCTTATCTTGTGTTCCATGCTGATAAGGTGGTTTTGCGTATCAAGCCTGGGTTCCTACCTAAGGTTGTTACTAACCGGAATAGCAATCAAGAAAATGTTGTTCCTTCTGTGTCCTAATCCTTCTTGTAAGAAGGAACGTCTGTTGCACAACTTGGATGTGGTTCGTGCTTTGAAATTTTATTTGCAGGCAACCAAAGATTTTCGTCAAACATCTTCTTTGTTTGTTGTCTATTCTGGAAAGCGTAGGGGTCAAAAGGCTACGGCAACTTCTCTTTCCTTTTGGCTGAAAAGCATCATCCATTTGGCTTATGAGACTGCTGGATAGCAGCCTCCTGAAAGGATTACAGCTCATTCTACTAGAGCGGTAGCTTCCACATGGGCTTTTAAAAATGATGCTTCTGTTGAACAGATTTGTGAGGCTGCGACTTGGTCGTCGCTTCATACCTTTTCAAAATTTTATAAATTTGATACTTTTGCTTCTTCGGAGGCTATTTTTGGAGAGAGAGGTTTTGCAAGCAGTGGTGCCTTCCGTTTAGGTTCCTGTCTTGTCCCTCCCTTCATCCGTGTCCTAAAGCTTTGGTATTGATATCCCACAAGTTAGGATGAATCCGTGGACTCGGTACATCATGCAAAAGAAAACAAAATTTATGCTTACCTGATAAATTTCTTTCTTTTGCGATGTACCGAGTCCACGGCCCGCCCTGTCTATTTAAGACAGATAGTATTTTTTTTTTTTATGTAAACTTCAGTCACCTCTGCACCTTATAGTTTCTCCTTTTCTTCCTTGGCCTTCGGTCGAATGACTGGGGGGTGGAGTTAAGGGGGGAGCTATATAGACCGCTCTGCTGTGGTGCTCTCTTTGCTACTTCTTGTCAGGAAGGACAATATTCCACAAGTTAGGATGAATCCGTGGACTCGGTACATCGCAAAAGAAAGAAATTTATCAGGTAAACATAAATTTTGTTTTTCAGTATTGGTAGCAGTTTTAACATGCTATTTCAAATAACAAAACAATGGTAAAGGAGATGTTTGCAATTAACCGCTCTAGCAGGTAAAATGGACCATTAAAGAGGAGAAATTTTTAGATGACAATGACCCCTTTAATCCCAATTTCTAACTAACCTTAACCTCTGTCGCTTATCCTTAATATTATGATGTTATCACTGGCATTGTTGCTGTAGAATATCAAGCGGGAAGGAAGATTCTGCTTGTGACATGGGGATCAAATACTTCATTTGGCTTTCTTATTATTACATTAAGGCCTCAATGATCAAAAACTCATCAGCATGGAGCAAAAACGCAGCTTCAGAGCACTGTGCCCTAAGGGGTCGATTTATCAAGCTGCGGCTGACTGGGGCACACATACGCGCCCCTGTCCGCTGCAGCTCGCCTCTGGTGGACTGAATTCCGCTGCTGGAATTCAGCATTGCACACGAGCGCTATTTTGGCTCGTGTGCAACCCTGCCTGTGCACAGCCAATCACGTGCGGGCAGGAGCTGTCAGTCTCCACGGCCGACGAGACCGGGGAGATTAAAAATTTGCCGCTGCTTCATAAATACGGACTGCAGGTTATCTTATAAAAACCTGCAGCCATAGATGGGCGACGGGGTTGATAAATCGACCCCTAAGTCTGTGTGTTTGTAGGGGCAGCTCGATTGATTTAAAAAATAATATATATATATATATATATATTTCAGTTTTCACGCCTGGTTAGCTCAGTATCAAGACAATTTCTTTATTTTTCTTTTGTCTTATTTTTTTTTAACCTTCACCAAGATATATGCATATAATAAAAATCTAGAGAAATCCAGGGATACAACCTTTAAAAGCATCTAATGTAGATTTAAATGGTCTTGTGTGCTGTGGCTAATTAGAACCACAAGTAAATGTGATTGGGCACTGATCTAATCCATCACTTTGTTGCACCTACCAACCTCAAGCAACTGTTACCAGATTTAAAGTGAGAGGAAAGCGCATCATTTGTAGAGGAAAAATTGTACACGATTCAGGGTAAATTGAACATGAATGTAAATTACTTTCTGCGTGTTTGTTTTTAGGGATACAGGTGTAGTTGTATTTAATTACAACAGGACTTCCTCTGGCTTATATCTTTTTTTTTTTTAATGAGGTTGTGATCATAGCTCAGATTAGCCCCTGGCCTTATTGCTCTTGTCAGACGTGCGCACATCGCAACCTCAGATCCGACGGCAGCCCCTGTCAGTTTTTATCTCAGATCAGAACCAATCATTTAAGTATTTAGTTTTCTCATATATTTTAGGCTATTGAAATACCTGACTGTATGGTTAGCTATACCAAGTTGGGCATGTTACGAGAATGTGACATTAGCTCACTAACCCATTGGTGACCATTTGCTTTTTACTAAAATTCTTTTAAGCTGCGTCTTTTGGTAATTAAGGGCTGTCGCCATTAAAGGGACACTAAAATAAAAAAAAAAATACTTTTAAAGATTCAAATATCATGTAATTTCAAGCAACTTTCCAATTTAGTTCTAGTATCTATGCTTTGTTGAAAATCACACCTTGTTATGCTCAGGAGCAGCAATGCACTAAAGGGATCTAGCTAGCTGCCTATTGGTAGCTGCACATATATGCCTCTTTGATTGTCTCACTTGATGTGTTCAGCTAGCTCCCAGTAGTGTTTTGCTTCTGCAACAAAATTTTAACCAAAGGATACCAAGAGAATGAAGCAAAATTGATAATAGAAGTAGATTGGAAAGTTGATAAAATTGTTTGCTCTAAACATTTTGATTTTCATGTCATTTTAAGCTTTCTGGCCTTATGAGGACAACATTATAGAAATATCCAAGTGAGTTCTGGACAACTTGCATTCTATGACTACTCTGTTATTTCCATTAAAAAAAATGGGGAATGAATTAGAAAGTCATGGACAGTGATTACTGTGCCTAACAAGTGCTCCTAGTATTGATGACTCACTCAAAATGACATGGGGACCTTGTGCTGGTCGTGACAAAAGGGTGCCACTAACTTCAGGTGTTAGAGAAATGTATGTGTGTACATTCATAGTCAATTACTGCTGTAACAGGAAAAGTTTTGCTAATGAGATTAATGAAGATAACAGTTTTAACACTTACAAAATACACTTTTTATCTTTTTTATAATTGACAATTTTAACTGTAATTTGTTTTTTCTTTCCTTTCCTACAGATATATCATTCAGATGTCTGCAGTCAAAAGTCCCTTCTTCAAGATGCGGATGTAGTTGTATTAAATAATGTTTTTGAATACTTCCTTGACAAAACGGAACAGACAAAGTAAATTCCTTTTTCATTATTTTCCATTAATCGTTAATTGAGAAATGTATTTATCTTTAAAGTGATATTTAAAGTGAAAGTAAACTTACTTGGTTTGCAATGTTAAATAACATTCTTAGGGCCAAAATAATATGACTTTCATTCATGTTTTTTTTTTTTTTAAATTTACCGGTAAAAAGTTATCGCCGTAATTAATCATTTTCTTTTACTCTCCTAATTCAACCCGTTAAATAATTATTTCTCCAACATTGGTGTGTCCGGTCCACGGCGTCATCCTTACTTGTGGGATATTCTCTTCCCCAACAGGAAATGGCAAAGAGTCCCAGCAAAGCTGGCCATATAGTCCCTCCTAGGCTCCGCCCGCCCCAGTCATTCTCTTTGCCGTTGCACAGGCAGCATCTCCACGGAGATGGTTAAGAGTTTTTTGGTGTTTTAATGTAGTTTTTATTCTTCTATCAAGTGTTTGTTATTTTAAAATAGTGCTGGTATGTACTATTTACTCTGAAACAGAAAAGGATGAAGATTTCTGTTTGTAAGAGGAAGATGATTTTAGCAGACAGTAACTAAAATTGATTGCTGTTTCCACATAGGACTGTTGAGGTGAAGTAACTTCAGTTGGGGGAAACAGTTAGCAGACTTTTCTGCTTAAGGTATGACTAGCCATATTTCTAACAAGACTGTGTAATGCTGGAAGGCTGTCATTTCCCCTCATGGGGACCGGTAAGCCATTTTCTTAGTCAAATACAGAATAAAGGGCTTAATAAGGGCTAAAAAACTGGTAGACATTTTTATGGGCTAAATCGATTGCTTTATTTGGGCATATTATTCAGATTTAGGCTAACAATTGGCATTTATAATCTTGGGGAACGTTTATAAAACGGCAGGCACTGTGTTGGACACCTTTTTCAGTCAGGGGGCCTTTCTAGTTATAGACTGAGCCTCATTTTCGCGCCATTACTGCGCAGTTGTTTTTGGAGAGCAGGGCATGCAGATGCATGTGTGAGGATCTAAGAATCACTAAAAAAAAAAAGCTTCTAGAAGGCGTCATTTGGTATCGTATTCCCCTCTGGGCTTGGTTGGGTCTCAGCAAAGACTATAGCTGGGACTGTATAGGGGTTAAATCTTAAAACGGCTCCGGTTCCGTTATTTTAAGGGTTAAAGCTCTGAAATTTGGTGTGCAATACTTTTAATGCTTTAAGACACTGTGGTGAAATCTAGCTTATGTATTCCCACCGTTTCCTCTCATTCCCAGGCTAGTAGCCAGGATCAATCAGGAGAGGGCCTCGGTGATCTTGATAGCTCCTGCGTGGCCACGCAGGACTTGGTATGCAGACCTGGTGAATATGTCATCGGCTCCACCATGGAAGCTACCTTTGAGACAGGACCTTCTTGTTCAGGGTCCATTCGAACATCCAAATCTGGTCTCCCTCCAACTGACGGCTTGGAGATTGAACGCTTGATTTTATCAAAGCGTGGGTTTTCAGATTCTGTTATAGATACTTTGGTTCAGGCCAGAAAACCTGTAACTAGAAAAATTTACCATAAGATATGGAAAAAATATATCTGTTGGTGTGAATCCAAAGGATTTCCATGGAATAAGATAAAAATTCCTAAGATTCTCTCCTTTCTACAAGAAGGTTTGGAGAAAGGATTATCTGCAAGTTCTCTAAAGGGACAGATCTCTGCTTTATCTGTCTTACTACACAAAAGACTGGCAGCTGTGCCAGATGTTCAAGCATTTGTTCAGGCTTTGGTTCAGATTAAGCCTATTTACAGACCTTTGACTCCTCCCTGGAGTCTAAATCTAGTTCTTTCAGTTCTTCAAGGGGTTCCGTTTGAACCTTTACATTCCATAGATATTAAGTTACTATCTTGGAAAGTTTTGTTTTTGGTTGCAATTTCTTCTGCTAGACGAGTTTCAGAGTTATCTGCTCTGCAGTGTTCTCCGCCCTATCTGGTGTTCCATGCAGATAAGGTGGTTTTGCGTACTAAGCCTGGTTTTCTTCCTAAAGTTGTTTCTAACAAGAATATTAACCAGGAGATAGTTGTACCTTCTTTGTGTCTGAATCCAGTTTCAAAGAAGGAACGTTTGTTACACAATTTGGACGTTGTCCGTGCTCTAAAGTTCTATTTAGAGGCTACTAAAGATTTCAGACAAACATCCTCCTTGTTCGTCGTTTATTCTGGTAAAAGGAGAGGTCAAAAAGCGACTTCTACCTCTCTTTCCTTTTGGCTTAAAAGCATTATCCGATTGGCTTACGAGACTGCCGGACGGCAGCCTCCTGAAAGAATTACAGCTCACTCCACTAGAGCTGTGGCTTCCACATGGGCCTTCAAGAACGAGGCTTCTGTTGACCAGATATGTAAGGCAGCGACTTGGTCTTCACTGCACACTTTTGCTAAATTTTACAAATTTGATACTTTTGCTTCTTCGGAGGCTATTTTTGGGAGAAAGGTTTTGCAAGCTGTGGTGCCTTCCGTTTAGGTAACCTGATTTGCTCCCTCCCTTCATCCGTGTCCTAAAGCTTTGGTATTGGTTCCCACAAGTAAGGATGACGCCGTGGACCGGACACACCAATGTTGGAGAAAACAGAATTTATGCTTACCTGATAAATTACTTTCTCCAACGGTGTGTCCGGTCCACGGCCCGCCCTGGTTTTTTAATCAGGTCTGATGAATTATTTTCTCTAACTACAGTCACCACGGTACCATATGGTTTCTCCTATATATATTTCCTCCTGTCCGTCGGTCGAATGACTGGGGTGGGCGGAGCCTAGGAGGGACTATATGGCCAGCTTTGCTGGGACTCTTTGCCATTTCCTGTTGGGGAAGAGAATATCCCACAAGTAAGGATGACGCCGTGGACCGGACACACCGTTGGAGAAAGTAATTTATCAGGTAAGCATAAATTCTGTTTTTTTTCTCTACTGGTCACGTTGTTCGCATACCCAATTGAAAATCTGGCCGTTAGGCGGCCGTCAAACCACATCATCCGCCTACTTCTAGTTCTGGACATGCGCAACTATTTTTCAGCCCTTACTATATTAGGAGCGCGCTCCCATTTTGCGCATGTGCACTCGCTTTATATGTAAAGAACCACGTCATCCGCCTACTTATAGTTCTGGGCAAGCGCAACTAATTATCAGGCCATACTATATTAGGAGCGCGCTCCCGTTTCGCGCATGCGCACTCGCTTATTTTGAAACAAACACGGTTTTACAGATAAGCGCACGCATGGTAAACTGAGAAAGCGCCGATTTGCGCATGCAATGTTATTTGTGAACGTGCTTTTAAGATACGTATAGAGCGGGTGGGACCGCTCTATACGTCACCACACAGAAAGATTAGGAAGTAGAGGATGGGAAGAGTTAGCATGGTACTGGTAGGAAATTTAATAATTAATAAAACTTGAAATAATAAAGAAATTGAAAAATTCAACTTAGCGATCTTAGTAGTACAGTGTAATAGAATATATTGATGTGTTATAAACGGACTAACTTTACTTTCACTTTAAGTTAAAATAAACTTCTTTTTTTATGTAAGTGATTAAGAATTTATTATTTATTTTTTAAATGTATTTTTTAACAAAAAAGGGACATTGCATTGTAAAAAATTATTTGATACACACACACACACCAGTGGTTTTGTGATATTATTAGTGATATCACAGATAACTTCACTTATGGCAAACTTTTACCTCCCTAACAACATCATTGGTCACATCATAGATTATAACATGAATGTTATAATTTCACTTCTAATATTTTTTAAAAGCAATATTGATAATAAAAGTATAAGGTTAAATAATAATATTAATTTTGAAAATATTGTTTTGTAATTAGACATTGAGGGGTCAATAACAATCTATTGGCTTTTTTTTTTTTTTCGGCAGGAAAACCTAACTTTTTGCTTCAAGTCGATAACAATCACATGTTTTTGGATCGTTTTTTTTGGGAGGGGGGCTGAGAATGCATTATTGTCTCACCGAAAAAAGACCTATTTTTAACATTGTTTTTGAGACCTTTTTCACTATTTGATTTCAATGTTTAAAGGTACTTGATAAATCCAAAAATTGCCTTTTTTATGAGGAATTATACAATTATCAAGTTTACATGGGAATATAAATTTTGGTAAAAGAACAGGCAATGTTTAATAACATTCTTGTGTTTCCCGAATAATTGTCCTCATTTTTGTCCCTTTCTGTAGCAATGTGGACCACTCTTGGGTTCATTACATCCATGTAAAACATAAGTGTAGGGAGTATATACAGGGAGTGCAGAATTATTAGGCAAGTTGTATTTTTGAGGATTAATTTTATTATTGAACAACAACCATGTTCTCAATGAACCCAAAAAACTCATTAATATCAAAGCTGAATAGTTTTGGAAGTAGTTTTTAGTTTGTTTTTAGTTATAGCTATTTTAGGGGGATATCTGTGTGTGCAGGTGACTATTACTGTGCATAATTATTAGGCAACTTAACAAAAAACAAATATACAGGGAGTGCAGAATTATTAGGCAAGTTGTATTTTTGAGGATTAATTTTATTATTGAACAACAACCATGTTCTCAATGAACCCAAAAAACTCATTAATATCAAAGCTGAATATTTTTGGAAGTAGTTTTTAGTTTGTTTTTAGTGACTATTACTGTGCATAATTATTAGGCAACTTAACAAAAACCAAATATATACCCATTTCAATTATTTATTTTTACCAGTGAAACCAATATAACATCTCAACATTCACAAATATACATTTCTGACATTCAAAAACAAAACAAAAACAAATCAGTGACCAATATAGCCACCTTTCTTTGCAATGACACTCAAAAGCATGCCATCCATGGATTCTGTCAGTGTTTTGATCTGTTCACCATCAACATTGCGTGCAGCAGCAACCACAGCCTCCCAGACACTGTTCAGAGAGGTGTACTGTTTTCCCTCCTTGTAAATCTCACATTTGATGATGGACCACAGGTTCTCAATGGGGTTCAGATCAGGTGAACAAGGAGGCCATGTCATTAGATTTTCTTCTTTTATACCCTTTCTTGCCAGCCACGCTGTGGAGTACTTGGACGCGTGTGATGGAGCATTGTCCTGCATGAAAATCATGTTTTTCTTGAAGGATGCAGACTTCTTCCTGTACCACTGCTTGAAGAAGGTGTCTTCCAGAAACTGGCAGTAGGACTGGGAGTTGAGCTTGACTCCATCCTCAACCCGAAAAGGCCCCACAAGCTCATCTTTGATGATACCAGCCCAAACCAGTACTCCACCTCCACCTTGCTGGCGTCTGAGTCGGACTGGAGCTCTCTGCCCTTTACCAATCCAGCCACGGGCCCATCCATCTGGCCCATCAAGACTCACTCTCATTTCATCAGTCCATAAAACCTTCGAAAAATCAGTCTTGAGATATTTCTTGGCCCAGTCTTGACGTTTCAGCTTGTGTGTCTTGTTCAGTGGTGGTCGTCTTTCAGCCTTTCTTACCTTGGCCATGTCTCTGAGTATTGCACACCTTGTGCTTTTGGGCACTCCAGTGATGTTGCAGCTCTGAAATATGGCCAAACTGGTGGCAAGTGGCATCTTGGCAGCTGCACGCTTGACTTTTCTCAGTTCATGGGCAGTTATTTTGCGCCTTGGTTTTTCCACACGCTTCTTGCGACCCTGTTGACTATTTTGAATGAAACGCTTGATTGTTCGATGATCACGCTTCAGAAGCTTTGCAATTTTAAGAGTGCTGCATCCCTCTGCAAGATATCTCACTATTTTTTACTTTTCTGAGCCTGTCAAGTCCTTCTTTTGACCCATTTTTCCAAAGGAAAGGAAGTTGCCTAATAATTATGCACACCTAATATAGGGTGTTGATGTCATTAGACTACACTCCTTCTCATTACAGAGATGCACATCACCTAATATGCTTAATTGGTAGTAGGCTTTCGAGCCTATACAGTTTGGAGTAAGACAACATGCATAAAGAGGATGATGTGGTCAAAATACTCATTTGCCTAATAATTCTGCACTCCCTGTATAGATAAGACAAATAAGAAAAAAAACTATGTAATCAATATATTATAGATAATGCTATCTAATTTTTGCTTTATCAAATTTAAGGTCTACAGTGAAATGGAACCTGCTCTGATGTATCTTCTAAATGACCAGAAATATGTTTTCTGGATAACTGTTGTATAGGGGAGCTATATGCTATAATTTGTACACAATGAAATACCCCAAAGGAAGAGATAACCATATTGGGGGAAATCTAAGTTTTTATATACAGCAATACTACAGTATATGGATAAATCTAAGGGGTCAATTTATGTAGGTGCGGACAGACATGATCCGCTATAGCGAATCATGTCTGCCGCACATCGATAAATGTGATTCTTGTGAACTGCTGGTGCAATACCACCCCCTACAGATTCGCGGCCAAGGGGGTGTCAATCTTCAGAGGTGGCAGACGAGTTAAGGAGCAGCGGTCTTAGGACCGCTGCCTCTTAACTTCCACTTCAGTCGGAACTGAAGCGGAGAGGGTCGGAAGCAGCATTCGCTGCTTCATAAATCGACCCCTAAGAACGGTTTCTTAACTCATTCATCAAACACTAAGACATAAGGTGCTATAAGTTATTTAAGAAATCTCTTAGCTCTCCTCGCTGCAGCACCACCCGCTAGGCACCTGAGGGAGACTCGTAACTCTCAAGTCTAATGTATTAACCAGTATGTGCAGTAGGAACCAAACTTGTTGCACTGATATTATAAGGAGTACAGTGATAAAATAGTCACCCAATCTTTAACTGCAACGTGGTGGCGTGGGTTAAAAAATAACAGAGAGGGGAGCCTATTGAGTGTGTTTGAACTTTCAAATAAAGGCTTAACTAATGAACTATGTATATCTCAAAGAACTATCAAATGGTCCACACTTATCTTTCATGTCCCCTTAATTAAAGGACTGTGATTCCTGAATTTTAGTTCAATATCAGCCCCATGCTTTAGTTTGCAGAAAGATGTGATGATCTCCCTGTATGAAATTGGAATATTTTAGTGAGTTAGTGATTTGCAGGGTGCTTCTATGGTCATACGTAAGATGAGTGCTGCTGTGTTGTTGGCATGGTACCTCAGCAGCAGTGATCCCGGATAGAGAGGATGACTATTTTTCACTCGCAGCCCTGCGGGGGCCCCCACTGAGCCGCGGTCTTTGTTGATTGTTTTTCCATTCGTGCATGATTAGGTATGTGTTATCATGCTGTTGGCATAGGATCTCAACCTGGCTGGTGTATTTCACCATGTAGGCATCTTGCGCTTCAGTAATCGCGGATAGATAATTTAATGATTTTTCACTCGTAACTGCGCAGGGGCCCTAAAATAAACTTGTATGATTCAGATAGAGCATGAAGTTTTAAGACAGACACTTTGCAATTTACTTCCATTATCAAACTTTGCACAGTCTTTTTATATTCACACTTTCTGGGGAACAAGATTCTACTGAGCATGTGCACAAGCTCACAGGGTATACGTATACTAGTCTGTGATTGGCCTATGTCTGTCACATGATACAGGGGGCTGGAAAATGGGATAAAAAATAAATTTGTCAGAAAAAAAATCTGCTGCTTATTTGAAATTCAGAGTAAGTTCTATTGCCTTATCTTTTCATTGTGCAATTCTACTGCATTGAGTGGTCCTTTAATATCAACAACATATGAAACTTGCCAAAGAAATGTTTTTTTTCTCTTGATGAAAATCAACTTTTATTGTTAAAATACATTTGTGATATTTTGTCACTATTTGCTGAATTGCTTCCTATATAGACATTATTATT
Organism: Bombina bombina; assembly: GCF_027579735.1. Taxonomy (NCBI): domain Eukaryota; kingdom Metazoa; phylum Chordata; class Amphibia; order Anura; family Bombinatoridae; genus Bombina; species Bombina bombina. The sequence goes on along the minus strand of NC_069499.1, from coordinate 182,046,800 downwards.
TACTTACATCGCTACCACACTCCACACAGACTAGTGTCTGTGATTGGCCTATGTCTGTCACATGATACAGGGGGCTGGAAAATGGGATAAAAAATAAATTTGTCAGAAAAAAAATCTGATGCTTATTTGAAATTCAGAGTAAGTTCTATTGCCTTATCTTTTCATTGTGCAATTCTACTGCATTGAGTGGTCCTTTAATATCAACAACATATGAAACTTGCCAAAGAAATGTTTTTTTTCTCTTGATGAAAATCAACTTTTATTGTTAAAATACATTTGTGATATTTTGTCACTATTTGCTGAATTGCTTCCTATATAGACATTATTATTTACTTACATCGCTACCACACTCCAGTACCCCTAATTTCTTATTGCACATTCATCTGATCTGTAAATAAATACAATATTTATATTTGATTTTAGAGCATGGATGTTCTTGAAGGAGACCTTAAGGAAAAGTGGGTGCCTTCTGGTGACTGTGCCAAGCTTGCAGGAGTCCCTACAAAAACTGCAGGTCAGCAGTGTTCATCACAAGTGTTGTTTTATGTAAATATTGCAATAGAATTGATGTGGAACCAAAAAAATAGAATTGATGTGGATTTTTAAATAGTTTTTATTTTAATTTTGGTTTCAATTTCTTTAAAGTCCGTTACATATTTAGCTAATGTAGTGGAAATTGGATTCTAGGGTGTGCAGAAAAATGTAATCCCATGTGTAAATGCAGGGTTCTTCAAACATTTTTCCCCTAGACCCAGTGCAATGATACCAGATACCTTCACAACCCTAATTTTATGCTTGGTCTGGAAATTTCTGAAGATGCAATTTTTGGCAAAGTTACTAAAATGCGTGCTTACTTTTATTAGTGATTGTAGTCAAACTTGAAAGTGTTGTAAAAGATAATAACAAACACACCACACACACTCTCATACAAAACGCACACACTTTCATATAACACGCACTCTCATACAACACACGCACTCTCATACAACACACACACCACACACTCTCATACAACACACGCACTCTCATACAACACACACACCACACACTCTCATACAACACACACCACGCACTCTCATACAACACACACACAGCACACACTCTCATACAACACACACAGCACGCACTCTCATACAACACACACACCACACACTCTCATACAACACACACAGCACGCACTCTCATACAACACACACACTCCACACACACTCTCATATAACACTTACCACACACACTCTCATATAACACTTACCACACACACTCTCATATAACACTTACCACACACACTCTCATATAACACATACACTCGTATAACACATGCTACACACACACCACTCACACAAGTCACAACCCAGTAAACCTGGTTTGAAGAACCTTGTGATAAATGACTCATTTATGAGGAAAGTCTTGATAAATTAGATTTATGAAATTGTTCCTCTGGATATTAGCACACAGTATTGGTGCCTTAATAGGATAAGAAACCCACATTTTTTTCCTTTCATGATCCAGACAGAGCATACAATTTTATACAACTTTCCAATTTAAATATGATCAGACCTCAGATATTTGGCCTTCAGCCCTTTACCTGACTTCACTGATTTGTGGCTTCTGTTTCCCCACAAGATGGGGTGCTGTCTCTTAGACAATGTGTACGGAGCCTTTCTGTTGTGGGAAGTAAAAGGAGGGGGGTGCTAGGCTTGTCTCTCTCTCTGCTAGAGAGGTTAACAGAAATGAGGCTCACAGTCAAGTCATCCCAATTTACCTGTCCCTTGGATTAAAAAAACAAACAAATATGATTAGAAGAGAAAAAATAGTGCTAGTACGTTCAATTTTAATATAGGAAAAGTCTTGTTTTTTCTTGCCTGCTGAAATTTCCAGCCTTGTATCTGACTCTCAAACTTGCATATCCCAGCCCTGAGATTGTGTAAATTCCACACCCTCAGCTCCTCTTTAGGGCAGAAACATTTGCTGGAAAAAAAAACTTTCTGTATGGTTATGTTTTGGGCAGTATTTATAAATCTGTTGTGTTTTTTTCTTTCAGATGAACATACAACTTGATCAGTGGGTAGAGGAGATCAAACTGAATCAAGATGTCTTTTTAGGACCAGACACTGACGTGCAGTCTCTAAGTGACATTCATTTGTACCATGTCTTATAGCATCTTTCTGACAGTTGCTATTGACTTCCTTCAAATTTTGGACACATTGTACAATTTGAATGGACAGTAAATATCTGTTTGGAAACTGACTGTGCTATAAGATACATGTTCATATTTAGTCTAACTATTGAAACCTTATGTTTTAAGAAATACAGATAGACTTTTGCATTCCAGCAAGAAGGAATTCTGGGCTATAAACAACATAGATGCCAAGATGACTGGATAAACTTTATAGCACAGCAAAACAATAAAAAAATACCTAATGTCATACTTGGGATAGCTAGAGGCCATTTATTGATGGCAAATGCAGATAGATGGTGGCCAAACAGTCACTGCTCAGTTTGTATAACAAGTACAAAACCTGTACCCTTAAAGGTAACATGGTCTAATTAATCATCTTTCCTCCTATTTTCTAGATCCAGTCAGGTTTACAGTTGGAGGATGTGAGCGGATGCCTTCAGCCCACAATGTTTATTGGAATCTGGTGGGGAGTCTGTAATGGGATGGGCTGTAATCTGTTAGAAATTATTCCTTTGCATTTTCACATAACACCCAAGGAATAGGAGGCTATTTTATAGGGCCAAGTGAACTCTCTGGTAAATTAATTGTTCCCTTATCCCATATTGCAGGATGATAAAGTCCCCACATCAACTACTAAAACATATTAACATATTCAGTAGTAGTCAAATGTACACAAGGATGAAGTCAAATGCTTCCAATCATTTAGGAACAATGTTTTGCAAATTCAGCTGCCAAGTGACCCCTCGTGTCTGCACAGCTTTCTCACTGTGAATGAGATTATAAGATCTTTGGAATGCGACTTTGTTTGAACATTGTTAATTTCTTCTTGTTAAAATGCACTCACCATTATTACGTAGTCATGTCCATAGTGCCAGTAAAAGGAAAGCCAAATCAGTATCCAACTTTTGGTCAAGCACAGTCCAGAGTTGAAATCAGACCAAGCAATGCCTTATAAAATCATAGCGATAGAAGCACAGTCAACAAGCCAGTGGTCAAAATCCAGAGGAGAAGATATACATAATCAGGATCTGGAAAAATACCATTCAAGGAAACAGTCCATAATTCATATTCAGGTAATACAGCACAGGATTGTACAACCAGATAGCTATCGGCAAAGCAAAAAACTGTGTCATAAATAGGCACCTGGTTTGTACAAGGAAAATACATGATTGAGGAATGATAAAAATGGTGCCAGCCTGAACAAAAACCCTTTAAATGTGGTAAAAATGCAGAGAAATCATGACAGTTATTTAATGTCATTACACTGTGCATAATGATGTCCAAAGAAATCAGGAAGTGTCCAGACGCAGAGGCACTTGCTCATTGCTGAGGGTACAGTGGGAAGCTCTTACACATTTTATTTCAGCCACACACCACATAGATATATGTGCAATAACTTGTTTGAAAGAGGGAATTTTTGCCTTTAAAGGGACATTAAACACTTTGAGATGGTAATATAAAATTATAAATTGTAATATATATATTTTCTTAATTTCAACAAGGATTTGAATTTAAATATTGCAGCTGATAAGACAGACTTTAAGGGTGGTCACTATGACTACACTGCTTGAAGGAAATCAAAGTTTCAAAACCTGTGCAATTATTGCAAGCAGGTTAAGATTGATCAGCTTTATAGTGATAAGGTGAAAAAAAATGGTATTAAAGTGTTTTTTAGGTTTTGTACCATGATATAGGAAACATCTCAAGTGTGGGGTAAACTGTTACTTTTTGTTACACACTACTCTACTCTAAATGTGTATATTTATTAGACTTGTGCACGGCAGAAAAATTAGTTTAGGACTGATTCGGATTTTTTCGTTTTTGGATCGATTCGAATTCGGATACATTCGAATGTATTCATTTCAGATTCATTTGGATTCGAATAAATATAAGTAGCCACCTCACAGGTACCAGCTACACAATATGAACAGAGCTAGCAGAGGTATATGACCTAATATACAGTACATAATACTAGTGTAATACACAGCACATCCCACCTAAGTACCAACCTCACAGGTACCAGCTACATAATGTGCCCTGCACAGAGCTAGCAGGATGATATAACCTAATATACTGTACAATACTAGTGTAATCAGGGCCGCCATCAGGGGGTGACAGGGGTGACTCCTGTCAGGGGCCCAATGGGCTAGGGGGGGCCCATGAGGCAAGAACTAAAAAAAAAGATTTTTTTATTTTTTTTGGGCAGCCACCAGTTGGTACTACAGCAGAGTGTTAATTGAGCATGGGAAATGTTATTACAAGGAGTAATGTATTAGCATTTGAGAGGATTTCTGAGTGTGCACTAAACCACTATGCACAGTGTGAGACAGACTTGGCACTTTGTTTGTAGAGTGTGTGCCTGAGTCAGACGGCTGATCACTTTCATTTGCAGAGGAGGTAGGAATTACTTAGCAAATGTTTTTTATTTCTTTGTGCAATTTAAGATTGTAACTTCAGTGTGGCAGTAGTTGTATGGTGGGGCCAGGGGTCCATAAAAAACACATTTTTTTAGCAGCAGTGTATTTATGATTATTTGACAATGCTGTATAAATTCTATATTTAAAACCATGCAGAAATGTTTCCTCCTCAATACACAAATGATATATATTGCATTCCAGTTTACTGCCCCTTTATGCAAGGACTTTCCAGATACAAAGAGGCATTTTATCTAAGATTTTTACATTTGCATAACATAATATTTGCATATACTCTCAGACTAAGATTGCTCAGTGTTGGAAATGAGACAGGTTAACTTAAAACTGTTCAGTTTACTCTACAGCTGACTTAATTTTGAAATGCATACCAACAAGCTTAAATCCTGCATTTAACCAGATCTAATGGTATGAGTACCACAGCTTATGGTTCCACCAAGACCATATAGAGTACAGCATTTTCAAAATCCACAAGTACAGCTGACAGATGGGAACATTTTTACACTATATTTGAAGTGGTGCTCTTGGTTGGGGAAAATATCAAACAAACATATGTCAACCTTTTAAAAGTACTTTTCTTCATCTAGCCATCTACCCAGATCATTAATGTACAATTTTGAATTCACAGAATTATTTTTGTTTGCACATTTACAAATATGATTCTTTAAAAAATGATCTCTTAATTTCTGCATTTTTTTGATCATGCATGTCACACACTGTTGATTTAGGGGATGCAAGGTGCATAAATGTTTCCTCCTGTGAGTGTTTCTGTGGGTGTCTGTGTTTGTCTTTGTGCTTTGGTTTGTGTCTCTATGAGTGTGTATGTATTTTTTTTTTCTGTTGGTATCTCTGTGAGGGTGGTTTGTATGTATTTGTGCATTTTCTGTGGATGTCTGTGTGTGCATATGTCTTTGAGCTTTTTCTATGGGTGTCTCTGTGAGGGTGGGTGTGTGTTTGCCTTTGTGTATTTTCTCTGGATGCCTCTGTGAGGGTTGGTTGTGTATGTCTGTGTTTTCTGTGGATGTCTCTGTGAGGGTGTGTGTGTGTATGTATGTCTGTGTTTTCTGTGGATGTCTCTTTGGGTGTCCCTGTGAGGGTGTGTGTATGTCTTTGTGTGTTTTCTGTGGATGTCTCAGTGAGGGTGTGTATGTATGTATTTATGTGTTTTCTGTGGGTGTCTGTGTGTATGTATGTCTATGTGTGTTTTCTGAGGATGTCTCTGTTGGTGTTTCCTTGGGTGTATGAGCAAGTTTGAGTTTGTGTGTTTGTGTCCATTGTCTGTTCCTTTTCTCCTGTTAAGTGTAGTCAGTCCACGGGTCATCATTACTTATGGGATATTAACTCCTCCCCAACAGGAAGTGCAAGAGGATCACCCAAGCAGAGCTGCCATATAGCTCCTCCCCTCTACGTCACACCCAGTCATTCTCTTGCACCCAACTAATAGATAGGATGTGTGAGAGGACTGTGGTGATTAAACTTAGTTTTTTATATCTTCAATCAAAAGTTTGTTATTTTAAACGACACCGGAGTGTGTTGTTTCCTTCTCAGGCAGAATTTGAAGAAGAATCTACCTGAGTTTTTTGTATATGATCTTAGCGGACGTAACTAAGATCCGTTTGCTGTTCTCGGCCATTCTGAGGAGTAAGGTAACTTCAGATCAGGGGACAGCGGGCAGGTTCACCTGCAAAGAGGTATGTTGCAGTATATTATTTTCTAAGGAATGGAATTGACTTTGAAAATACTGCTAATACCGATATAATGTAAGTACAGCCTTAAATGCAGTAGTAGCAACTGGTATCAGGCTGACATGTATATATGTTAACACTTAAGTATTTCTGGGGAATGGCACTTCACTGGGAAAATACTGTATGCATATAACTTTTAGCCTAACTTGCAGTGGGAGCGACTAGCAGCAGGCTTTTTAATGACATTTCATATATTAGATTTTAAACGTTTACTGGCATGTTAAATCGTTTAATTATCTGAGGTACTTGGTGAAAATTGTTTTGGGCTTTATTTTCCACATGGCTGTCGTTGTTTTAAATTAAAACAGTTTACTGAGCTTCCCTCACTGTTGTAGTGTGAGTGGGAGGGGCCTATTTTGGCGCTTTTACTACGCATCAGAAATTCAGTCACAGTCTGTCTTTTTCTCCCTGCATGATCCAGGACGTCTCCACAGAGCTCAGGGGTCTTCAAAACTAGTTTTGAGGGAGGTAATCACTCACAGCAGACCTGTGAGACTGTGCTTGACTGTGATAAAAACGCTTATATTGTCAAATTGTTATACGTTTTTTTCTGATATTAAGGGTTAATCATCCATTGCTAATGTGTGCAATCCTTTGCTAAATTTGGTTTATATAACTAATCCGGTTCATTGTTATTCAACTGTGACAGTTTTTGTGTGCTTCTTAAAGGCACAGTAACGTTTTTACATATTGCTTGTAAATTTAGTTGAAAAGTATTTCCAAGCTTGCTAGTCTAATTGCTAGTTTGTTTAAACATGTCTGACACAGAGGAAACTCTTTGTGCAATATGTTCAAAAGCCGAGGTGGAGCCCAATAAAAATTTATGTACTAATTGCATTGATGCTACTTTAAATAAAAGTCAATCTGTACATGTTAAGCAACATTCACCAGACAACGAGAGGGAAGTTATGCCGACTAACTTGCCTCACGTGTCAATACCTGCATCTCCCGCTCAGGAGGTGCATGATATTGTAACGCCAAGTACATCAGGGCGGCCATTACAAATCACTTTACAAGACATGGCTAATGTTATGACTGAAGTTTTGTCTAAATTGCCAGAACTTAGAGGTAAACGAGATCACTCTGGGATGAGAACAGAGTATACTGATAATGCTAGGGCCATGTCTGATACAGTGTCACAATATGCAGAGCATGAGGACGGAGAGCTTCATTCTGCGGGTGACGGATCTGATCCAAATAAATTGGATTCAGACATTTCAAATTTTAAGTTTAAGCTGGAAAACCTCCGTGTGTTGCTAGGGGAGGTGTTAGCGGCTCTGAATGATTGTAACACAGTTGCAATCCCAGAGAAAATGTGTAGGTTGGATAAATATTTTGCGGTACCGACGAGTACTGACGTTTTTCCTATACCTAAGAGACTTACTGAAATTATTACTAAGGAGTGGGACAGACCCGGTGTGCCTTTCTCACCCCCTCCTATATTCAGAAAAATGTTTCCAATAGACGCCACCACTCGGGACTTATGGCAAATGGTCCCTAAGGTGGAGGGAGCAGTTTCTACTTTAGCTAAGCGTACCACTATCCCGGTGGAGGATAGCTGTGCTTTTTCAGATCCAATGGATAAAAAGTTAGAGGGTTACCTTAAGAAAATGTTTGTTCAACAAGGTTTTATATTACAACCCCTTGCATGCATTGCGCCTGTCACGGCTGCGGCAGCATTTTGGTTTGAGTCTCTGGAAGACACCCTTGACTCAGCGACATTAGATGAGATTTCACTTAAGCTTAAAACCCTTAAGCTAGCTAATTCATTTATTTCTGATGCCGTAGTACATTTAACTAAACTTACGGCTAAGAATTCCGGATTCGCCATTCAGGCACGCAGAGCGCTGTGGCTAAAATCCTGGTCAGCTGATGTAACTTCTAAATCGGAACTACTTAACATACCTTTCAAGGGGCAGACTTTATTCGGGCCCGGTTTGAAAGAAATTATCGCTGATATTACGGGAGGTAAAGGCCATGCCCTGCCTCAAGACAGAGCCAAACCCAGGGCTAGACAGTCTAATTTTCGTGCCTTTTGTAATTTCAAGGCAGGAGCAGCTTCAACTTCCTCTGCTCCAAAACAGGAAGGAGCTGTTGCTCGCTACAGACAAGGCTGGAAACCTAACCAGGCCTGGAACAAGGGCAAGCAGGCCAGAAAGCCTGCTGCTGCCCCTAAGACAGCATGAAGTGAGGGCCCCCGATCCGGTAACGGATCTAGTGGGGGGCAGACTCTCTCTCTTCGCCCAGGCTTGGGCAAGAGATGTCCAGGATCCCTGGGCGTTGGAGATCATATCTCAGGGATATCTTCTGGACTTCAAAGCTTCTCCTCCACAAGGGAGATTTCACCTTTCAAGGTTGTCAACAAACCAGATAAAGAAAGAGGCGTTTCTACGCTGTGTACAAGACCTTTTACTAATGGGAGTGATCCATCCAGTTCCGCGGTCGGAACACGGACAAGGGTTTTACTCAAACCTGTTTGTGGTTCCCAAAAAAGAGGGAACCTTCAGACCAATATTGGATTTAAAGATCCTAAACAAATTCCTAAGAGTTCCATCATTCAAGATGGAAACTATTCGGACAATCTTACCCATGATCCAAAGAGGTCAGTACATGACCACAGTGGATTTAAAGGATGCTTACCTTCACATACCGATTCACAGAGAACATTACCGGTATCTAAGGTTTGCCTTCCTAGACAAACATTACCAGTTTGTAGCTCTTCCCTTCGGGTTGGCTACGGCTCCAAGAATCTTTACAAAGGTTCTGGGCTCTCTTCTGGCGGTACTAAGACCGCGAGGAATTTCGGTAGCTCCGTACCTAGACGACATTCTGATACAAGCGTCAAGCTTTCAAACTGCCAAGTCTCATACAGAGTTAGTACTGGCATTTCTGAGATCACATGGGTGGAAAGTAAACGAGGAGAAGAGTTCTCTCTTACCACTCACAAGAGTTCCCTTCTTGGGGACTCTTATAGATTCTGTAGAAATGAAAATTTACCTGACAGAGGACAGGTTAACAAAGCTTCTAAATGCTTGCCGTGCCCTTCATTCCATTCAACACCCGTCAGTGGCTCAATGCATGGAGGTAATCGGCTTAATGGTAGCGGCAATGGACATAGTTCCTTTTGCACGCCTGCACCTCAGACCGCTGCAATTGTGCATGCTAAGTCAGTGGAATGGGGATTACTCAGATTTGTCCCCTACGCTGAATCTGGATCAGGAGACCAGAGATTCTCTTCTATGGTGGCTTTCTCGGCCACATCTGTCCAGGGGGATGCCCTTCAGCAGGCCAGACTGGACAATTGTAACTACAGACGCCAGCCTTCTAGGTTGGGGCGCTGTCTGGAATTCCCTGAAGGCTCAGGGATCATGGACTCAAGAGGAGAGTCTCCTTCCGATAAACATTCTGGAATTGAGAGCAGTTCTCAATGCCCTACTGGCTTGGCCTCTGAGGTTTATCAGGTTTCAGTCGGACAACATCACGACTGTGGCTTACATCAACCATCAGGGAGGGACAAGAAGTTCCCTAGCGATGATGGAAGTATCAAAGATAATTCGCTGGGCAGAGTCTCACTCTTGCCACCTGTCAGCGATCCACATCCCAGGAGTGGACAACTGGGAGGCGGATTTCCTAAGTCGCCAGACTTTTCATCCGGGGGAGTAGGAACTTCATCCGGAGGTCTTTGCCCAAATACTTCGACGTTGGGGCAAACCAGATATGGATCTCATGGCGTCTCGCCGGAACGCCAAGCTTCCTCGTTACGGGTCCAGGTCCAGGGACCCGGGAGCGGTCCTGATAGATGCCTTGACAGCACCTTGGACCTTCAGGATGGCTTATGTGTTTCCACCCTTCCCGATGCTTCCTCGTTTGATTGCAAGGATCAAACAGGAGAAAGCATCAGTGATTCTAATAGCGCCTGCGTGGCCACGCAGGACCTGGTATGCAGATCTAGTGGACATGTCATCTGGTCCACCTTGGTCTCTGCCTCTGAGACAGGACCTTCTAATTCAGGGTCCTTTCAAACATCAGAACCTAATTTCTCTGAAGCTGACTGCATGGAAATTGAACGCTTAATTTTATCAAAGCGTGGATTTTCAGAGCCAGTAATTGATACCTTAATACAGGCTAGGAAACCTGTTACCAGGAAAATTTACCATAAGATATGGCGTAAATACTTACACTGGTGCGAATCCAAGGGTTACTCATGGAGTAAGGTTAGGATTCCTAGGATATTGTCTTTTCTACAAGAAGGTTTAGAAAAGGGTTTATCTGCTAGTTCGTTAAAGGGACAGATCTCAGCTCTGTCCATCCTTTTACACAAGCGTCTGTCAGAAGTTCCAGACATTCAGGCTTTTTGTCAGGCTTTGGCCAGGATTAAGCCTGTGTTTAAATCTGTTGCTCCGCCGTGGAGCTTAAACTTAGTTCTTAACGTTTTACAGGGTGTTCCGTTTGAACCCCTTCACTCCATTGATATCAAGCTGTTATCTTGGAAAGTTCTGTTTTTAATGGCTATTTCCTCGGCTCGTAGAGTCTCTGAATTATCAGCCTTACATTGTGATTCTCCGTATCTGATTTTTCATTCAGATAAGGTAGTTCTGCGTACTAAACCTGGGTTCTTACCTAAGGTAGTCACTAACAAGAATATCAATCAAGAGATTGTTGTTCCATCATTGTGTCCTAACCCTTCTTCAAAGAAGGAACGACTTCTGCACAATCTAGATGTAGTCCGTGCCCTGAAATTTTATTTACAGGCAACGAAAGATTTTCGACAAACTTCTTCCCTGTTTGTCGTTTATTCTGGACAGAGGAGAGGTCAAAAAGCATCTGCTACCTCTCTATCCTTTTGGCTTCGTAGCATAATACGTTTAGCCTATGAGACTGCTGGACAGCAACCTCCTGAAAGGATTACAGCTCATTCTACTAGAGCTGTGGCTTCCACTTGGGCCTTTAAGAACGAGGCCTCTGTTGAACAGATTTGTAAGGCTGCAACTTGGTCTTCTCTTCATACTTTTTCCAAATTTTACAAATTTGACACTTTTGCTTCTTCGGAGGCTGTTTTTGGGAGAAAGGTTCTTCAGGCAGTGGTTCCTTCCGTATAGAGATCCTGCCTGTCCCTCCCGTCATCCGTGTACTTAGCTTTGGTATTGGTATCCCATAAGTAATGATGACCCGTGGACTGACTACACTTAACAGGAGAAAACATAATTTATGCTTACCTGATAAATTCCTTTCTCCTGTAGTGTAGTCAGTCCACGGCCCGCCCTATTTTTTAAGGCAGGTCTAAATTTTTTAATTATACTCCAGTCACCACTGCACCCTATAGTTTCTCCTTTCTCGTTTGGTTCCTGGTCGAATGACTGGGTGTGACGTAGAGGGGAGGAGCTATATGGCAGCTCTGCTTGGGTGATCCTCTTGCACTTCCTGTTGGGGAGGAGTTAATATCCCAGTAATGATGACCCGTGGACTGACTACACTACAGGAGAAAGGAATTTATCAGGTAAGCATAAATTATGTTTTTAGGACATTTTGACCTTACTACTGATTATTCACATCTTTCTACAGACTTTGAGACTAATGAGTTTAATTTAAAAAAAATTACCAATGGCACTACCTTTGTGTAATAGACCTGTTTATATCTTCAATTATGCCACTACAATACGGCTAGATGTGGGTGCATGGTGTATGAATATAAATATTAGAATTACAAAGGAAAAGCATACACTCAGACAGCACTCCTAGGTCAGGTTGCAAGTTAGTTCCAAATAACAATCACTTAGTTGCTGATCCAAGGTTGGAATGCGGGTATAGGAATAGACACTAAATTAAAATATAACTTTTATTGGGTTTAATAATTAAAATAGGAAAAATCATTAAAACCACACTTAAGTACCGACTGTAGTTTGTAGAAATATAATAACCGATTTTTAGTTCAATTAAGCAGTTATGCCTGCTTGCGTGCAAGCCTAATGTACCTATCTATCGTAGTACATAACATATACATTACAAGTAGTAGTGATAGGTTGGCTTGACACTCTATATGAGTAAGTGTGTGAGAGAGTAGAGTAAAAAGTATGTCCACTTTTATTTAGGCAGGTAGTTAGACCATGACTGATTGAATGTTGTCATAGATGAGCTAGTTAGACTCACATTGTGATAGCACACAATATTGTAACTCGATGTACATAAACTTCTCCTAGATATTCGTGTGATTAACCTCAATATTGGAAAGGTAGATATAACTATAGGAGAGAGGTTGTGCTAAACTCACAAACGTTACATGTACTTAGTAATAACCCTTATATTCAAGGTTCTTTATAGAGAAACCTGTTCTTATTGATATTAGTCAATAATTTGTCTGACTTTTAGTAGTACCTTAATCAACTGGTTCACTATATTCGGTATACTAAGTATTCAGTGTATACCATGTGAAGTTAGTATACACAGAATTGGGGGTAGCTGTCTTCTACTGGAATATAGTGAATCACACTAATGGGTGTATGCCAGTTTGTTGTACGTAGTAAGTCTAATAGCCACAAATTGGTATGTGGTGGTTCTGAAACCCTATATCTTATTCATAATAACATCCCAAATAGTCGTTTGTATTAAGATCACTCACTCATGTTTGATTTCATACAGTCATAGCTTGTAGCGTGTATGGCTGTTGCTGAGCGCTTTGGTTTAAGTTACGGCGAGATCAGTACAGATTACTAATGTCGCGCGGATGTAAAAGATATAGGTAAAGGTTAGCTAGGTACATGTATGCCCTTGATCGTTAGTATATTGTCGTTACTAAGAGAGTAGATTTATTATAAAATTATGGTTAGAAGCTTGCCACGTATTTATCTTAGCGTTGTAACATTCACAGGTTCACTTGTTATATTATATCCGGCTTTGTGTTACGGTTAATTCACCATGTATTATTTGGCCGGTATGCCTATATATTATATTAACCCAAAAGAGTTGTAAATAGTACGGTTAATGCACCTTGTATTATTTAGCCGGTATGCATTTATATTCTATTGACCCAAAGGGTTGTAAATAATATGAGGCAAGTGAGGTGCCAGTTGAACGTTTGTAGCGTGGGCTCTATTAGAGCTGAATGGATATTGGTTGTGCAGCGTCTAAGCAATTGAAGTATCAGTCAGGTGTGAGTTGCATAGGCTCAGTATTGTTTAGCCGGTATGCATATATATACTATTGACCTAAATAGTTGTAAATAATACGAGGCAAGTGAGGTGCCGGTCAAATGTTTGTAGCGTGGGCTCTATTAGAGCTAAGTAAATATTAGCCGTGCGGCGTCTAAGCAAGTGAGGTATCAGTCAGGTGTGAGTAGCGTAGATTCAGTTAGAACTGAATGGATATTAGTCGTGCAGCGTCTAGGTCAAACACGTCCTCACACACTTAGTTCTCATATAGAATATTGAATTTAGTGATGGTAATAGCGTTCTGGAATAGGGTCCCATACACTCACTCTCAAACACACTTGTAAATTAGTACAGGATAACTCGAATAACTGAAAGTACTTTTTCCATGATAAGTATTGTTAAAGGAGATTATTACTCCATCTAGTGACTACAGTAAAAGTTCGGTAGCTTAAGGCTAATCTAAAACACAGGAGCTCCTAGGACTCCTCACCAATGCCCTAACGTCCCTAACATGTTTCGCCACTTAGCGTGGCTTTTTCAAAGGTGAACGCGCCGCTCAGTAGTCGGCTATTTAAGGCTGCTTAGAATCACACCCCCAATAGGCGTGCATACACCTTCTGACCTATCAATGACGATTGAGATGTGTGTGTCATAATGAGGAGGGGATTAGCAGGATAGTCTCTGAAGTGGTTAACTGTTTGATGGCTGGATACGGTCAAAAAGGCACATTTATTGACTATCAAACTTATAGCAAACGTTTGTATTGCATTATTATGGACAGCTAGAACGAATAAAAAATAATAAGATTTGAGGTTAGATAAACAATTAAGATAAAATCTATATTGAGATATCGTGACGTTAGTATTTGCAAAAGGCACATAACATTGTATATACCTTTTGCCATTTAAACGTATGTTGAGTTGGAATCTCTAGCCTATTGAATAATACTTTTTTAAGCTAGATCAGTATCAGTACATTGCGGTCCTATGTGTATATACATTTACTAGCTTCATAAATCTGGAACCTCCTAATACATGATCAAGAGAGAAACGGATATTGTTGGATATGCAACATTCTAATGTACATCTCTGAAACACTTGATTACGGTTATATTTATTATAATATTTAAAGTCCTGACATTAACAGTGAGGGTTGATATAGGAGATGTGATGTTTGTGTGATGATATTTTGTAAGAATAAACAAAATTGACCATTCGTGAGAAGTTTACTGTGTAAGGTCATTTTGTATTGCAAACAGTGTCAGTGTTGCCTAATAGTATCTATAATAGTGTGGCTCTAAAAGGTTGTTGCTTAGAGGTAAAAATTATATAAGTGAACATTATAGTGAATACTGTCTCACCTTGTTGTGGAATTTGCAAAAATTGAGATATTACTTGCGTTAAGCATAGGGTGCATTATTAAAGAAAATGAAGGATTTTAAAAGTGATGTAAATTAATACAAATATAAAGATAACATAAAGTTGTGCTGAGTGTTAAGATAGGGAAAGGAAGATTGTGATCTATAATTTACTAGAACTGATAGGTTCATTATATGAATTGTAGTTAGAGAGATAGGAAAATACACGAAGTGTTGCTCATGATTGTTACATATAGGGATATTAGGATTCCTGTCAACAACGTTTGTTAGTATTGTTAGAAAGTTGTTTGGGTATTATTCTCTATAGGTTTTAAAACTTGATTGCTTATTTAAAGCATTATGTGATGTTATACTTGGCTTAAAATCCACTTTATATTCTGTAAATTACAGAAATGAAACAAAGTTGTTATATTCATTTAGTCCATATGGTTGAACCGTATTAAGTAAAAAATATCCATTTGCTTTCTGCTTGTAGCAGGATGTTTTCTAAATTGCCTCCTCGTACACCCAGTTGTATTTTCTCAATGCCAAAGCATTTGAGTTCAGATTGTTTGTTTGGAATGATGACTTTTAAGGAAGTGACGTGCCACAGAAGTCAGATTTTTGCCTTCTTGAAGGTCTTTGCCTGCATTTTTTATGTTCCTCAGATGTTCTTGTAGTCGTGTTCTGATTTTTCTTGTTGTCATGCTTACGTAGGTTTTTGTTTTTTTTTAAATTAACTTTTTATTGAGGATGTAGGAGGTGAAATACATATTACAAACATTGCGATTTCAAGTGTACCAATCAGTAAGGTTTACAATAAAATGTACAGATAGATTTCACAATTAGCAGTTTATCATTGGTGAGGACAGTAGATTCCATTGCATCATGCTTCAGTAATTAGCAAGAGATTGCCTCATTTTGCATACAGATTTCTGTGTTTTTTAGTGACTGAGCTTCATTGGTGACTATAATATACCTCCTCCTCATTTAACTTTATAAACAATAACAAACATAATCTTTTAGTATAAGTCTACTGTTGACAATAGTATGTCTTCTAGTTACACCGTTGTGGTCACACTTCTCTGGCCTTGATGATGGCGGGAATAAAAAAAAAAAAAAAAAAAAAAAAAAAAAAGGAAAGCACCTTGGTATGTCTTAATCCCTCCCTCCCCCTCCACCGCCTATTTGTTGGTATAGAAATCCCCATTCACCCCTCAGGGAGGCCGTTAGCATGAGTTCAGTATGGGCAAAGGGTGTCAAGATCCGCCTCTGATTTTCAATACTTAGTGTGGCTATATAAACCCGCCATTTGTTCAGAAAGTGCTTTAGGCGCTTGCTAGTGTCCATCTTAGTATCTAGTTGTTCTATGAGAAGCTGCCTAAAGAGACTATGTCTAAACGTCACAAAGGAGGGCGCTGTTTTTTCAGTCCAAACCTTCAGTATAACTTTTCTTGCGACTAGTATTACTGTCGTTAGTAAGGGGTTCATTTTGGGGTTCTGCTCTCCCCAATTCAAAAAGCATACCTGTTCTATTCCAATTTCAACTCTGGTCATCAAGGTATTGGTGATCCAGTAAGCAATGCGTCCCCAAAACTGTCCAATCCTAGGACACATAAGAAAATAGTGAAGAAAATCAGGGTCTGTCAGTCTACATTTACTACACTCATTCACTACCATAGAATTCCATTTAGATGTCCTTCGGGGAGTTAGGTAATCTCTGTGTAGCATTCTGACCTGGGACTCTCTGAATGTCATAGATAGGGTCGCCCTTCTCACATTCTCTAAGCTTTGTAGAATTGTTTCCGGCAGGCCTTCCCTACTCAAGTCTGTGCTCCACCTATCCACCAGTGTTTCCAGATTTTTTGTCTCAATCTTACCAAGTAGTGTTTTGTATAGTCCTGAAAGTGTGAATTTACCTAACTTAAACGATACCATAGAAGAGTTAAGTGCATGTGGTTCCCAAAAATGTGAGTCAGTTTTAATCAGTTGGTCTATATAGTGTCTCATTTGTAGGTAAGCATAAAAATGCCTCCTCGGTAGTCCATACTGGTGCTGCAGGTCAGTGAATGTTTTAACTCCCTTCGTAGAGTAATCCAGAGCATCTCCCACCAAGCGTAAGCCCGCTCCTTCCCATACAATGAAGGGGGAGGTGTCGACTCCCGGGGGGAAGTCACTGTTGTACCTTAGCGGTATCATCCTGGAGGACACACAAGTGCGTCCTAGATGACAGAGCGTCAACCTCCACGCCCTCAGTATGTCTCTATAAAGAAAGTTTCCTCGAATCCCTGCAGGGATATCACCAAAGTGAGCAAAGGGCAGGAAAGCTATACTATAGTCCCCCAGCGCCGAGCCCTCCAGGTCATTCGTGCAGAAGTGCTCCGTGTTAAGCTGCCAATCCAGTACCAAGCGACTCAATGCCGCCCAATTATATAACCGCAGGTTGGGCAGACCCAATCCTCCCTGAGAGGGAGGCGCATATAATTTATTAAGGGCTATCCGCGATCTGCCCCCCTTCCATAAGAAGCCTATTATAGCTCGCGTGTATGAGGCCAGGTCCTTCTTTGATATTAATAGGGGTAGCATCAATAATGGATACAAAATTCGCGGTAGAATCACCATCTTTATCAGGCTGACTCGCCCCGAGAGAGACACAGGGAGCTTCCTCCAGCCCTCCAAAGTCTGCTCGACCTCTCTACTCACCCGTGTGATATTGGTTTTGTATAAAGTATCCACGTCCGTGGATAGTCGAATCCCTAAATAAGTCAAGGTGGGAGCAGCCTCCCGGAACGGAAAAGTATTCGGTTTGGTACGGTGTCTACGGAGCCACAAGATCTCCGACTTGGTTTCGTTTACCCTGTAGCCCGAAAAGGACCCAAAGGCCTCAATGGTCGCCAAGATTTTGGGGATATACTTTACCGGTTGTTCTACAAATAGGAGCATATCGTCCGCGTACAGCGCCAGGTGTAACCTGGCGCTCCCTACGACGATACCTGGGTATATTTTACGCAGCTTAATTGCTAAGGGCTCCAAGGCCAGGTTAAAGAGAAGGGGGGAGAGGGGACATCCCTGACGAGTTCCCCTCTGTAGGGTGATACATTGTGAGAACAAGCCATTGGCCATGACATGAATCCAGGGAGCAGTGTATATGTTGCTGATATAGGCTAGGAAGGCACCCTCGAAACCAAAACGCCTCATGGCGTCAAATAAATGGCTCCAGACCACTCTGTCGAAGGCCTTCTCCGCATCCAAGGATAGCAGGAAGGCCTCCGACTCAGTCTGTGCTCCCGCGGTGTTTGACTCACTTGAAAAGTGTGCCATAGCATGTAATACCCATCTCACATTAGTCACTGAGGTTCTGTTACACATGAACCCCGTCTGATCAGGGTGGATGATGTCAGTTAATATTAGTTTTAGTCTGTCGGACAGGATTTTCATGAGCACCTTGTAGTCCGAGTTGAGAAGAGATATCGGACGATATGACTCGGGCAACTCGGGGTCCTTCCCTGGCTTTGGAATCAGAGATACATGTGCCATAGTGAAGGTCTTGGGAGGGAGGATCAGATCCTTATAATATATATTGTATAATTTTGTGAGGGTGGGAGTAACCTGTGCCTTCAACAATTTGTAGAATTCAATCGGCAGCCCATCAGGGCCTGCCGCCTTACCATTAGACATGGAGGAGATCGTCCTCGTAACCTCCTCTGGGGTGATGGAGGCGTTCAAAACCATCAATTGTTCAGTATTATGTCTGTCCCCAAATACGGTGTCAGTGTTTGAATGAGTGTGGTCCAAAAAGCTATGGATTTGCAGTTTGGGGCATATATATTACAGACTGTCATCACTTTGTGGTTGATCCTAATCTTCACAATTAAGTACCTCCCCTCACTATCTTTGTGTGTTGCTAGTACCTCAGCCTTCACCCGTTTCCCAATCAGGATCGCAATCCCTCTGCTTGAGCTAGTGTGCGAGACATACTCTACCGCTCCCACCCAGTCTCTCTTAAGTTTTTCATGTTCCACCTCCGAGAGGTGGGTCTCTTGTAGTAGTGCTATGCCAGCCCCTAAGCGTCTTAAATGTGTCAGAATCATGCTCCTCTTAGTTGGGGAGTTAATCCCCCCTATATTCCATGTAAACAGTCTAACCGTCATTTATGTGTTGATTGTGAGTCCCAGCCGCCACCCTCTTTGACAAGGTGAGTGTAAGAGAGGAGATAAAAAAAAAAAAAAAAAAACACCTACCATCCCGGTTCAGAGAGTGGTCCCCATGGTCTGGTGATGTATCAATTTGGATTGGTGTGACCTCTGCCAGAGAGAGAAGATATTTGTCAACAGGTATACATGAACTAATACATTGCATCAATAACAAACGTGCTTAAGATTAAGCACTCACTAGGTTGAGTAGTACCTTCTACCTTTAGATTAACCTGTAGATCTGAGCTACATACCTTTAACTGGTCCGCACCTTCGTGCCAAACCTGTGCCTCAAACCTGTGAGGGTTGCATTTTGATAGAGTTATGAATATAAATAATAAACACTTCAACAACTTGATTAATTTCATTGCTAGTCCCTGATATGGCAATAATTGGGGAGGTTTGTTTTCATCATTTCTGGTTGGATTATCTAAACTAACGTTCACCATCTGCTCTGTACCGAAGCACAGAGTGTTTGTCCCAATATTGCAAGAGTTCAGCAAATGTAATGCACTTATAACACTTAGAAACCAACCTATAAAAAACAGGATATAAACATCAACATATAAAACTGTAACATAATTTTCAACAGCCACACTGTCTCCTTGCCTGCATAAAAAAATCATTCCACCTGATCATTAAAGATTTCTATTATCTATGCTATTTAATAGTAATAGACCTGAAGTATGCAGTATTCAGTGTTTCTCATCCTGGGTCTGAGCGTGAGGATCTGGGCGAACCTGCTGCTGACCTATCTTGCTCCCTACCCAGAAATTCAGTGACCTCCCTTGGTGTGTCAAAAAACTTGGGGCCTGAGGGGGTTAGGAGTTTTAGTTTGGCGGGATACAAAAGGTATACTTTCCTGCCTTCCCCATTGAGCCTAGAGCATAAGGGAGAAAATTCTTTACGTTTCCTCATAAGTTCAGAGGAGTAATCCTGAAAAATGAGTATCCTTGAGTCTTCGTACATAGTTGGGGAAGTCTTCCTATAGGCACGTAAGATCTCAACTTTAAGCTGAAAATGTAAAAGTTTGACCATCACCTGTCTGGGTTGTGTATTGCCTCTCTCCTGCTGCCTATCCGGGCCCACCCTATGTGCCCTCTCTACACTGCCCCTGAACACCATGGGAGTAAGTTTAAGTAATAGAGGCAAGGTGTTTTCTACAAAGTGGATGAGGTCTTTAGGTTTCACACTCTCAGGGATCCCTAGTATACACAAGTTATTGCGACGGGACCTATTTTCCAGGTCCTCTAGTCGCTGGTGTAGGATTACATTTTGTTTCATTAAGACATCTATCTGGGTGCTATGCGTGACTGATGTGTCCTCAAGCCCTGATACTCTGTTTTCCATCTCAGTAAACCTAACAGAAAACTGTTTCATCTCCCCTGTTAAGTGATCAAGGCCTTTTTGCAAGCATTCCATTTTAGGGAGAAAGATGGAGGAGAGCTGCTGCACCACCACATGTGTGTCCATAGACATCGCAGGGGGGTCCTGTATAGTAGATGTCATATCCTGTGAGTGGTCAGCAGCTCCCCTAGTCTTTCCTGGGCCTTTATTTTTCCCAGACATTTTACCTGCCGCCAGAAATGTATCCATAAAACCCAGGCAGTCAGATTACAGCAATATCACACCTATCTGTACCAATGTAACACTGTAGTAGTGCAAAACAAACTGATAAAAGCATTAAACACCAAGGCAATACTACTGAGTTTATCCTCCTATCTTGGGTCTGTTTGATGCCAAGGGCAAATGTTGCAGTTCCTCAATAATAGTCCCACAATGTCCGCCTGAAAGGTGCTACCAATAGGGGGCACAAAAGCAGAACAATTTCCAAGATTGTCACAGTGTTTGTGCCTATAGCGGTGGGGTTCAAGTGTTGCAGTCCCTAAGTAGTGGTCCCACAATGTCTGCTTGAAATGTGATATCAATAGAGTATAAAACAGCAGGTTAAGCCTCAGGTCTGTCACAGGGTTCCATGCCTATAGCAATGGGGTTGGCTGATTCTCACTTGTCTCAACAAAGTCTCACACCAGCCTGGCTCTTAGCAGTTCATTCAGGCTTATACACCCCAGACAGCCCCCGGCAAGACAGGGGGGGAGTAACAGGCACTGCGTTTTATAGTTGGGGAATTAGTCTAGTGAGGAAGATAGTATTAGGCTGTCCTTTCTCCTCCTCCTCTCCCCAAACATTCATGCAATAGATGTCCCTTTTACCTGCGCAAGTGACTGAAGGCAGAGACAGTCTTCCCACTAACCGTCAGGGCAGTGTTCCTATGGTCTGCCGTTAGAAGTGGGCCGTGTCCCCTCTGGGATCCGAAGCAAGAGTCAACTCTGTTGGGGCCGGGTAATCGCCACCGCGTGGCACTGGGCAGAGTCCCAGTCTCCTATTAGCTGTTCTTCCCTCAGCGCCCTAAGAAAGATGGCGGCTGTCCTCTTACCGCTGCTCCGATTTTCGCGCCACCAAGGGCTGTCAGCTCCACGCTGCCAGTAGTCAGCCTCGTGTGTTCCCGGCTAGGCTCTGCAAGGCAATCTGTGTACGTTCTTCTGAGGCCCCCTGCAGAAACTGTAGCGGTGTATCTGACGCCTCAATGCGCCATGTGTCTGGGCCTCAGGGGTTAAGTCTGTGTCCGCTCGGGTCTCAGCGGTTGTGTCCTTGTCGCCCTGCAGGACCGGGGGGACCGGTCATCCGGCCGTGAGCAGATGTCTCCCAAACGTGATCAGGTGCTGTAAGCTAATCCACACTCTGGATCCTGTCGTATGCAGGCGCACTTACATGTGCCGATGTGCTTTCAGTGGGGGCAAGGTGATTTTCGCCTGTGCTGGTGGCAAGTTGCCGGACACCTGCTGTGTCAAGGCTGAGATGCACACGGGCTATTGTGGGAGGCAGAAGCAGTGGTTTAAGGCTGAATCTAGGGTTAAAAAAGCCTGTTTTAAGCTCTGTTATTCCGGAGCTCACGGCTCTTGCTGTCTACTCCTTAGCCCGCCCACCGGAAGTCCATGCCTACGTAGGTTTTATTACATTGACATTGGAGGGCATAGACAACTCCCTCTGTGTGGCAGTTGATGTATGATCTGATTTTATGTGTTTTTTAAAACGATCGCAAATTTCTTCTTTTTCAGCATAAAACTGCATGTGCCGCATTTAAATGAGCCCTTCTTGAATGCTCCTTTAGTTTTGGGTCCTTGTAGATGACTTGGGCTGATTAAATCCTTCAGATTACGTGTTCTCCTGAAGCCTGTTTGGATTCTATCACCCATAATGTGTGATAGTATGGGGTCAGAGGTTAAGATGTGCCAGTTTTTTTGTAGGATATCCACTACTTGTGTACTCTTGGAATTGTAAGTTGAGATAAATCTTATTTCTTGTTTTTGGGATTTGTTTTGCTTTTTTAACAAATCCTGTCTAAGAGTATTTTTAGCTCTGAATTCAGCTTTTTTATGGACTTACGGCTATATCCTCTGGAAATTAGTCTTTCTTTTACTTCTTTGGCTCTTAGTTTGTAATTTTCTTCAGTGGAGCAATTACGTCTCATTCGTAAGAATTCACCCACTGGAAGGGCTTTGATTGTATTGGGAGCATGTGCACTTGTGCTATGAAGTAAGCTATTTGTAGCTGTCTTTTTGCGGTGGACATCCGTTTCCAACACACCAGTTTGGGTTTTGATGATTTGGAGATCTAAGAAGTTAATCTTTGCTAGATCTGTTTCGTAAGTTAATTTAATATTCAGGTTGTTGGAGTTTAGTTTTGCCATGAATTCGTCTAGTTCGTTTTTCGTGCCCTCCCACAAGAAGAGCACATCATCAATGTACCGAATCCATAGGGGGATTCTATTCAGGTCTTCAGTATTATCATCTGAGAAAACATATTTTTGCTCCCACCAGCCGAGAAAAAGGTTGGCATAGGTGGGAGCACATGCAGTGCCCATAGCGGTACCTCTTGTTTGGAGGTAAAAGCCATTATTGAATGTGAAGAAGTTATGTGTCAAAATGAATTGTAAAAGTTGTAAGACAAAATCATCATGAGCAGGGTCTTCCTCAGAACTCATTGACAGAAACCACTTCACAGCTTGAATGCCTAATTCATGATTTATACATGTGTAAAGTGATTCCACGTCCGCTGTCACTAACCATGTAGTGGAAGTGAGATGTACATTTTCTAGTTGAACCAGAACATCCGTTGTATCTTGTACATAAGACGGTAGTTGAGGGAGAAAGTTTCTTAATCTGTAGTCCAGATATTTGCTCGCTTTTTCAGTGAGACTGTGTATGCCAGAGACAATTGGCCGGCCGGGAGGATGTTTTTTGTTTTTATGTATTTTAGGAATTAGGTAGAAGGTTGCTACCGTTGGATTGTTGACTTTCAGGAATTGAAATTCCTTGCTTGTAATAATATTGTCATATCTGGCCATGTCGAGAATATTCATGTATTCCTGGAGAAACATTTGGTTGGGATTGAATGCCAGTTTTTGTAGCAGGATGTATCTTTTAGTTGTTTGTCAGTTTCTGTTTTGTACATATTAATTGGCCATAATACAATATTCCCTCCCTTGTCGGAGTTTCGAATGATGACATCATCCCAATGTTTTATTTCATTCAATGCTTTTAATTCATTTTTGGTCATATTATATGTTGTTGGTTTGTCAGGTAATTTGTTTATCTCTTCACAAACCACATCTGTAAATGTTTGTAGTTGAGCGCATTGGTTTAGTTTGGGCATGAAAGTAGATTTATTGGTTATCTTGTCTCTCCATTTGGCTTCTTTAGTTAATTCTGGACTTGAATCTACTTGTGGACTGTGTTCACATAATAAGGATTCCAGGGTTTCCAATGTATATGCTAGAGTGTCTATGCTAGAGTGTCTATGGCCTCTAGTTATCAAGCTCCGTAATTTGCTTGCATTCGCCGGCCCAATACGCCCGCCTAAGCTCGCCTCACATCGCCGCCGTGGACCTGAATACGCTCGCCAAAGTTATTAAAAAAGCTGTCCAAAAGCCACGCACCAAGTACGGGGCGATGAGCAGCGGACTGTGATAGTTATCACACATCGATCTCGCTGCTCTTCGGCTTTTCTATAGCTTTATTAATACCCCTGTCACTAAGCACTCACACTATACTATACTGTTCTACCCCCTATACCGGCGCCCCCGGAGCCCCCCGCAACTAAATAAAGTTATTAACCCCTAAACCTCTGCTCCTAGACCCCGCCGCAACTATAATAAATGTATTAACCCCTAAACCGCCGCTCCCGGACCCCACCGCCACTTACATTATACCTATTAACCCCTATCCTGCCCCCCCATACCACTGCCACCCATAATAAATTTATTAACCCCTATCCTGCGGATCCCAGACCTCGCCACAACTAAATAAATTGTTTAACCCCTAAACCGCCGCACCCGGACCCCACCGCCACCTATATTAAACTTATTAACCCCTAATCTGCCCCCCCTACACCGTCGCCACCTATATTAAATTAATTAACCCCTATCCTGCCCCCCTATACCGACGCAACCTATAATAAAATTATAAACCCCTAAACCTAAGTCTAACCCTAACACCCCCCTAACTTAAATATTAATTAAATAAATCTAAATAAAATTACTATTATTAACTAAATTATTACCTTTAAAATAAACCCTAATATAGCTACAATCTAACTAATAATTATATTGTAGCTATTTTAGGATTTATTTTTATTTTACAGGCAAATTTCAATTTATTTTAACTAGGTACAATAGCTATTAAATAGTTATTAACTATTTAATAGCTACCTAGTTAAAATAAAGACAAATTTACCTGTAAAATAAAAACTACCTAAGTTACAATTACACCTAACACTACACTATCATTAACTAAATTATTCCTATTTAAAACTAAATGCTTACCTGTAAAATAAACCCTAATATAGCTTCAATGTAATTAATAATTACATTGTAGCTATTTTAGGATTTATATTTATTTTACAGGTAACTTTGTATTTATTTTAACTAGGTAGATTAGTTATTAAATAGTTATTAACTATTTAATAACTACCTAGCTAAAAGAAATACAAAATTACCTGTAAAATAAATCCTAACCTAAGTTACAATTAAACACTACACTATCATTAAATAAATTAAATTAATTAACTACAAATACCTACAATGAAATACAATTAAATAAACTAACTAAAGTACAAAAAAAAAATAATAAGTTAGAAAAAATAAAAAAAACTAAGTTACAAAAAATAAAAAAATATTACAAGATTTTTAAGCTAATTACACCTAATCTAAGCCCCCTAATAAAATAACAAAGCCCCCCCAAAATAAAAACATGCCCTACCCTATTCTACATTAAAAAGTAATCAGCTCTTTTACCAGCCCTTAAAAGGGCTTTTCTTTCATGTAATTAGCAAGAGTCCATGAGCTAGTGACGTATGGGATATACATTCCTACCAGGAGGGGCAAAGTTTCCCAAACCTTAAAATGCCTATAAATACACCCCTCACCACACCCACAATTCAGTTTTACAAACTTTGCCTCCGATGGAGGTGGTGAAGTAAGTTTGTGCTAGATTCTACGTTGATATGCGCTCCGCAGCAAGTTGGAGCCCGGTTTTCCTCTCAGCGTGCAGTGAATGTCAGAGGGATGTGAGGAGAGTATTGCCTATTTGAATGCAGTGATCTCCTTCTACGGGGTCTATTTCATAGGTTCTCTGTTATCGGTCGTAGAGATTCATCTCTTACCTCCCTTTTCAGATCGACGATATACTCTTATATATACCATTACCTCTGCTGATTCTCGTTTCAGTACTGGTTTGGCTTTCTACAAACATGTAGATGAGTGTCCTGGGGTAAGTAAATCTTATTTTTTGTGACACTCTAAGCTATGGTTGGGCACTTTGTTTATAAAGTTCTAAATATATGTATTCAAACATTTATTTGCCTTGACTCAGAATGTTCAACTTTCCTTATTTTTCAGACAGTCAGTTTCATATTTGGGATAATGCATTTGAATTAATCATTTTTTCTTACCTTCAAAAATTTGACTCTTTTTCCCCTGTGGGCTGTTAGGCTCGCGGGGGCTGAAAATGCTTCATTTTATTGCGTCATTCTTGGCGCGGACTTTTTTGGCGCAAAAATTCTTTTCCGTTTCCGGCGTCATACGTGTCGCCGGAAGTTGCGTCATTTTTTTGACGTTATTTTGCGCCAAAGATGTCGGCGTTCCGGATGTGGCGTCATTTTTGGCGCCAAAAGCATTTAGGCGCCAAATAATGTGGGCGTCTTATTTGGCGCTAAAAAATAAGGGCGTCGCTTTTGTCTCCACATTATTTAAGTCTTATTTTTTCATTGCTTCTGGTTGCTAGAAGCTTGTTCTTTGGCATTTTTTCCCATTCCTGAAACTGTCATTTAAGGAATTTGATCAATTTTGCTTTATATGTTGTTTTTTCTCTTACATATTGCAAGATGTCTCACGTTGCATCTGAGTCAGAAGATACTACAGGAAAATCGCGGTCTAGTGCTGGAGCTACCAAGCTAAGTGTATCTGCTATAATTTTTGGTATCTGTTTCTCCAGCTGTTGTTTGTATTGCATGTCATGACAAACATATTAATGCAGATAAAATTTCCTTTAGTACTGTTACATTACCTGTTGCTGTTCCGTCAACATCTAATTTTCAGAGTGTTCTTGATAAACATAAGAGATTTTATTTTTTAAATCCATTAAGAAGGCTATGTCTGTTATTTCTCCTTCTAGTCTACATAAAAGTCTTTTAAAACTTCTCTTTTTTCAGATGAATTTTTAAATGAACATCATCATTCTGATACTGATAATGGTTCTTCTGGTTCAGAGGTTTCTGTCTCAGAGGTTGATGCTGATAAATCTTTGTATTTGTTCAAGATGGAATTTATTCGTTCTTTATTTAAAGAAGTATTAATTGCATTAGAAATAGAGGATTCTTGTCCTCTTGATACTAAATCTAAACGTTTAAAAAAGGTTTTTAAATCTCCTGTAGTTATTCCAGAAGTGTTTAATCTCCCTGATGCTATTTCTGAAGTAATTTCCAGGGAATGGAATAATTTGGGTAATTCTTTTACTCCTTCTAAACGTTTAAGCAATTATATCCTGTGCCATCTGACAGATTAGAGTTTTTTGGGACAAAATCCTAAGGTTATGGGGTTGTCTCTACTCCTGCTATATGTGCTACTATTCCTACGGCAGATAGTACTTAATTTAAGGATCCTTTAGATAGGAAAATTGAATCCATTCTAAGAAAAGCTTACTTATGTTCAGGTAATCTTCTTAGACCTACTATATTTTTAGCGGATGTTGCTGCAGCTTCAACTTTTTGGTTAGAAGCTTTAGCGCAACAAGTAACAGATCATAATTTTATAGCATTATTATTATTCTATAACATGCTAATAATTTTATTGGTGATACCATCTTTTGATATCATTAGAGTTGATGTCAGGTATATGTCTCTAGCTATTTTAGCTAGAAAAGCTTTATGGATTAAACTTGGAATGCTGATATGTCTTCTAAGTCAACTTTGCTTTCCCTTTCTTTCCAGGGTAATAAATTATTATCTCAACTGTTTCTGGAAGGAAGGGAACTTTTTTACCAAGGATAAAAAATCTAAGGTAAATTTAGGTCTAATAATCATTTTCGTTCCTTCCTCACAATAAGGAACAAAAGCCTGATCCTTCATCCTCAGGAGCGGTATCAGTTTGGAAACTATTTCCAGTTTGGAATATATCCAAGCCTTATAGAAAACCTATAGCCAGCTCCTAAGTACCCATGAAGGTGCGGACCTTATTCCAGCTCAGCTGGTATGGGGCAGATTACGTTTTCTTCAAAGAAATTTGGATCAATTCCGTTCTCAATTTCTGGTTTCAGAACATTGTTTCAGAAAGGTACAGAATTGGCTTCAGTTAAGGCCTCCTGCTAAGAGATTTTTTTCTTTCCCGTGTCCCAGTTAACACAGCAAAGGCTCAGCATTTCTGAAATGTGTTTCAGATCTAGAGTTGGCTGGAGTAATTATGCCAGTTCCAGTTCTTGGAACAGGGGCTGGGGTTTTATTTTATCTCTTCATTGTACCAAAGAAGGTCAATTCCTTCAGACCAGTTCCGGATCTATCAATATTGAATCGTTATGTAAGGATACCAACATTCAAGATGGTTACTGTAGGACTATCCTGCCTTTTGTTTAGCAAGGGCATTATATGTCTACAATAGATTTACAGGATGTGTATCTGCATATTCCGATTCATCCAGATCACTTTTAGTGTCTGAGATTCTCTTTTTAGACAAGCATTACCAGTTTTGTGGCTCTACCGTTTGGCCTAGCCTCAGTTCCAAGAATTTTTTTCAAAGGTTCTCGGTGCCCTTCTTTCTGTAATCAGAGAACAGGGTTTTGGTATTTCCTTATTGGACGATATCTGGGTACTTGCTCAGTCTTCTCATTTTCGAAGAATCTCATACAAATCGACTTGTGTTGTTTCTTCAAGTTCATGGTTGGAGGATCAATTTACCAATCAGTTCATTGATTCCTCAGACAAGGGTAACCTTTTTAGGTTTCTAGATAGATTCAGTGTCTATGACTCTGTCCTTGTCAGACAAGAGAAGTTTAACATTGATATCAGCTTGTCAAAATCTTCAGTCACAATCATTCCCTTTGGTAGCCTTATGCATGGAAATTTTAGGTCTTAGGACTGCCGCATCAGATGCGATCTCCTTTGCTCGTTTTCACATGCGACCTCTTCAGCTCTGTATGCTGAACCAATGGTGCAGGGATTACTCAAAGATATCTCAATTAATATCTTTAAACCGATTATACGACACTCTCTGACATGGTGGACAGATCACCATCGTTTAGTTCAGGGGGCTTCTTTGTTCTTCCGACCTGGACTATAATCTCAACAGATGCAAGTCTTACAGGTTGGGGAGCTGTGTGGGGGTATCTGACGGCACAAGGGGTTTGGGAATCTCAGGAGGTGAGATTTCCGATCAATATTTTGGAACTCCGTGCAATTTTCAGAGCTCTTCAGTCTTGGCCTCTTCTGAAGAGAGAGTTGTTCATTTGTTTTCAGATAGACAATGTCACAACTGTGGCATACATCAATCATCAAGGAGGGACTCACAGTCCTCTGGCTATGAAAGAAGTATCTCGAATTTTGGTTTGGGCGGAATCCAGCTCCTGTCTAATCTCTGCGGTTCATATCCCAGGTATGGACAATTGGAAAGCGGATTATCTCAGTCGCCAAACGTTGCACCTGGGCGAATGGTCTTCACCCAGAGGTATTTCCTCAGTTTGTTCAAATGTGGGAACTCCCAGAAATAGATCTGATGGCTTCTCATCTGAAACAAGAAACTTCCCTGGTATCTGTCTGGATCCCGGGATCCTCGGGCGGAGGCAGTGGATGCATTATCTCTTCCTTACAAGTGTCATCCTGCCTATATCTTTCCGCCTCTAGTTCTTCTTCCAAGGGTATTCTCCAATATTCTAAAGGAATGCTCGTTTGTCCTGCTGGTAGCTCCAGCATGGCCTCACAGGTTTTGGTATGCGGATCTTGTCCGGATGGCCTCTTGCCAGCTGTGGACTCTTCCGTTAAGACCAGTCTTTCTGTCTCAAGGTTCTTTTTTCCATCAGGATCTCAAAACCTTAATTTTAAGGTGTGGAGTTTGAACGCTTGATTCTTGGTCAAAGAGGTTTCTCTGACTCTGTGATTGATACTATGTGACAGGCTTGTAAATCTGTATCTAGAGAGATATATTATAGAGTCTGGAAGACTTATATTTCTTCAGGATGGTTTAGATAAAGGTTTGTCCGCAAGTTTCTTGAAAGACAAATCTCTGCTCTTTCTGTTCTTTTTCACAGTAGGATTGCTAATCTTCCTGATATTCATTGTTTTGTACAACCTTTGGTTCGTATAAAACTTGTCATTGAGTCAATTTCTCCTCCTTGGAGTTTGAATTTGGTTCTGGGGGCTCTTCAAGCTCCTCCTTTTGAACCCATGCATTCTTTGGTCGTTATATTACTTTCTTGGAAAGTTTTGTTTCTTTTGGCCATCTCTTCTGCCAGAAGAGTCTCTGAATTATCTACTCTTTTTTGTGAGTCTCCTTTTCTGATTTTGCATCAGGATAAGGCGGTGCTGCGAACTTCTTTTGAATTTTTACCTAAGGTTGTGAATTCTAACAACATTAGTAGAGAAATTGTGGTTCCTTCATTATGTCCTAATCCTATGAATTCTAAGGAGAAATCATTGCATTCTTTGGATGCTGTTAGAGCTTTGTAATATTATGTTGAAGCTACTAAGTCTTTCCGAAAGACTTCTAGTCTATTTGTCATCTTTTCCGGTTCTAGAAAAGACCAGAAAGCTTCTGCCATTTCTTTGGCATCTTGGTTGAAATCTTTATTTCATCATGCCTATGTTGAGTCGGGTAACACTCCGCCTCAAAGGATTACAGCTCATTCTACTAGGTCAGTTTCTACTTCCTGGGCGTTTAAGAATGAAGCTTCGGTTGATCAGATTTGCAAAACAGCAACTTGGTCCTCTTTGCATACTTTTACTAAATTCTACCATTTTGATGTGTTTTTCTTCTTCTGAAGCAGTTTTTGGTAGAAACATACTTCAAGGCAGTGGTTTCAGTTTGAATCTTCTGCTTATGTTTTTTTCATTAAAATTGTTATTCTGGGTGTGGATTATTTTCAGCAGGAATTGGCTGTCTTTATTTTATCCCTCCCTCTCTAGTGACTCTTGCGTGGAAAGATCCACATCTTGGGTAATCATTATCCCATACGTCACTAGCTCATGGACTCTTGCTAATTACATGAAAGAAAACATAATTTATGTAAGAACTTACCTGATAAATTCATTTCTTTCATATTAGCAAGAGTCCATGAGGCCCCGCCCTTTTTTGTGGTGGTTTTGATTTTTTTTGTATAAAGCACAATTATTCCAATTCCTTATTTTATATGCTTTCGCACTTTTTTCTTATCACCCCACTTCTTGGCTATTCGTTAAACTGAATTGTGGGTGTGGTGAGGGGTGTATTTATAGGCATTTTAAGGTTTGGGAAACTTTGCCCCTCCTGGTAGGAATGTATATCCCATACGTCACTAGCTCATGGACTCTTGCTAATATGAAAGAAATGAATTTATCAGGTAAGTTCTTACATAAATTATGTTTTTGCGGGGCATGCCCTAAAGTAATCAGCTCTTTTGCCTGTAAAAAAAATACAACCCCCCCAACATTAAAACCCACCACCCACATACCCCTACTCTAAACCCACCCACACTCCCCTTAAAAAACCTAACACTAACCCCCTGAAGATCTCCCTACCTTGAGTCGTCTTCAGCCAGCCGGCCACCGATGGAACAGAAGAGGACATCCGGAGCGGCCGAAATCATCATCCAAGGGGCGCTGAAGAGGTCTTCCATCCGATAGAAGTCTTCATCCATGCGGCATCTTCAATCTTCATCCATCCGGAGCGGAGCCTTCTTCAAACGAGCCGACGCGGGAGCCATCCTTTTCCAACGGCGCCTACCCGACGAATGGATATTCCTTTAAGTGACGTCATCCAAGATGGCGTCCCTCGAATTACGATTTGCTGATAGGATTCTATCAACCAATAGGAATTAAGGTAGGAAAAATCTGATTGGCTGATGCAATCAGCCAATCAGATTCAAGTTTCAATCCGATTGGCTGATCCAATCAGATTGAGCTCGCATTCTATTGGCTGTTCCGATCAGCCAATAGAATGCGAGCTCAATCTGATTGGCTGATTGCATCAGCACAATCAGATTTTCCTACCTTAATTCCGATTGGCTGATAGAATCCTATCAGACAATCGGAATTCGAGGGACGCCATCTTGGATGACGTCACTTAAAGGAATATCCATTCATCGGGTAGGCGTCGTTGGAAGAGGATGGCACTGCGTCGACTCGTTTGAAGAAGGCTCCGCTCTGGATGGATGAAGATTGAAGACGCCGCATGGATGAAGACTTCTATCGGATGGAAGACCTCTTCAGCGCCCCTTGGATGATGACTTCGGCCGCTCCGGATGTCCTCTTCTGTTCCATCGGTGGCCGGCTGGCTGAAGACGACTCAAGGTAGGGAGATCTTCAGAGGGTTAGTGTTAGGTTTTTTTTAAGGGGGGGTTGGGTGGGATAGAGTAGGGGGTATGTGGGTGGTGAGTTTTAATGTTGGGGGTTGTATTTTTTTTTACAGACAAAAGAGCTGATTACTTTGGGGTATGCCCCGCAAAATGCCCTTTTAAGGGCTGGTAAAAGAGCTGATTACTTGTTAATGTAGAATAGGGTAGGGCATTTTTTTATTTTGGGGGGCTTTGTTATTTTATTAGGGGGCTTAGATTAGGTGTAATTAGCTTAAAAATCTTGTAATATTTTTTTATTTTTTGTAACTTAGTTTTTTTTTATTTTTTGTAACTTAGTTTTTTTATTTTTTGTACTTTAGTTAGTTTATTTAATTGTATTTAATTGTAGGTATTTGTAGTTAATTAATTTAATTTATTTAATGATAGTGTAGTGTTAGGTTTAATTGTAACTTAGGTTAGGATTTATTTTACAGGTAATTTTGTATTTCTTTTAGCTAGGTAGTTAATAAATAGTTAATAACTATTTAATAACTAATCTACCTAGTTAAAATAAATACAAAGTTACCTGTAAAATAAATATAAATCCTAAATAGCTACAATGTAATTATTAATTACATTGTAGCTATATTAGGGTTTATTTTACAGGCAAGCATTTAGTTTTAAATAGGAATAATTTAGTTAATGATAGTGTAGTGTTAGGTGTAATTGTAACTTAGGATAGTTTTTATTTTACAGGTAAATTGTCTTTATTTTAACTAGGTAGCTATTAAATGGTTAATAACTATTTAATAGCTTTTGTACTAGTTAAAATAATTTGAAATTTGCCTGTAAAATAAAAATAAATCCTAAAATAGCTACAATATAATTATTAGTTAGATTGTAGCTATATTAGGGTTTATTTTAAAGGTAAGTATTTAGTTTTAAATAGGATTAATTTAGTTAATAAGAATAATATTTATTTAGATGTATTTAATTAATATTTAAGTTAGGGGGGGTGTTAAGGTTAGGGTTAGACTTAGGTTTAGGGGTTAATAATTTTATTATAGTGGTGGCGATGTAGGGGGGGCAGGATAGGGGTTAATAAATGTATTATAGGTGGCGGCGGTGTAGGGGGGGCAGGATAGGGGTTAATAGGTATTATGTAGGTGGCGGAGGGGTCCTGGAGCGGCAGTTTAGGGGTTAACATATTTATTATAGTTGCGGCGGGGTCCGGGAGCGGCTGTTTAGGGGTTAACATATTTATTATAGTTGCGGCGGGTCTGGGAGCAGCGGTTTAGGGGTTAACATGTTTAATATAGGTTGCGGCGGTGTAGGGGGGAAGATTAGGGGTGTTTAGACTCGGGGTACATGTTAGGGTGTTAGGTGTACACACTTCCCATAGGAATCAATGGGATGTTGGGCAGCAGCAAACATGAGCTTTCGCTATGGTCAGACTCCCATTGATTCCTATGGGATCCGCCACCTCCAGGGCGGCGGATTGAAAACCAGGTACGCTGGGCCGGAAAAGTGCTGAGCGTACCTGATAGTTTTTTGATAACTCCCAAATGTAGTCAGATTGTGCCGAACTTGCGTTCGGAACATCTGGAGTGACGTAAGAATCGATCTGTGTCGGACTGAGTCCGGCGGATCGTTTGCTTACGTCACTATATTCTACTTTTGCCGGGCTGTAGTGCTTGATAACTACAGCGAATCAGCCTTGCCACAAATACGCTGCGGAATTCCAGCGTATTTGAGGTTGACGGCTTGATAACTAGAGGGCCAATATGTGAATCCTTATGTGTGAGTGTGTGTGTGTGTTTCAGTGTATGTTACTACCTTTACAACATTTCCAAGTTTTTTTTAAGAATAAAGTGCATATACGTTTTAGTCACTTGGTCAAAAATTGCACATGTCAAAGGAGGGGGGGGGGGCCCTGATCAATGGTTAAGTCAGGGGCCCCAAAATTTCTAGTGGCGGTCCTGAGTGTAATTGTGATTAGTCCATGGCCAATCGAATGTAACGAATAAATCTGAACTAATTCAGATTTATTCGTTACAAATGCATTCGGATTAGTTTAGTTTCGTTGATAGGGTAATTCGGAAATTGGAATCGATCCAAAGCTCCGAATTGACAATTTTGTCCAAATTTTGATTTGGAACAAAACGAAACGCACGTCTAATATTTATACAGATTTTTCTTTTTATTACACAAGGTCTTTAGTACCACTATTCTAGACTGTATAGCAACGGCTATTCAAAGGTAGTTCAATTTGTTTTCCACCTGTTTTGTCTTATTTCTCTTGTGATGCTATATTTTTTTTTTTGTCTTTTTCACAGTCAAACTATCTGGTTTAATAAAATTAGAATTTTTTTTATAAGAAATCATGACAGAAGGGTGACAAACTCTGATATCATGACAACAAGGTATGCTCATCTGTGTAGAGATAGTGTCCCCAAAATGTAATGATCCCTTAAAGGGATACTAAACCCAAATGTTTTCATTCATGATTCAGATAGAGCATGCAATTGTAAGAAGCTTTCTAATTTACTCTTATTATCAATTTTTCTTCCTTCTCTTTCTATCTTTGTTTGATTTATTTGGTTCAGCCACCAATCAGCAAGCGCTATCCAGGGGGCTGAACCAAAAATGGGCCGGCTCCTTAGCTTAGATTCCTGCTTTTTCAAAAAAGATAG
The DNA here is from genome assembly GCF_027579735.1 of Bombina bombina. NCBI lineage: Eukaryota > Metazoa > Chordata > Amphibia > Anura > Bombinatoridae > Bombina > Bombina bombina. The sequence goes on along the minus strand of NC_069499.1, from coordinate 182,011,983 downwards.
CAATAAAACTAATAAAAATTGATAATAGGAGTAAATTAGAAAGTTTCTTTAAATTACATGCTCTATCTGAATCATGAAGAAAAAAAATGGGTTTACTATACCTTTTTAATTTAAAAAAAAAAAGACAGTGTAAAGCTTTAAAATTACTTAGCAAGCATCAAAAAGTTGATTCTTTTGAATAACTTGAAACAACCAACTCTTCAGGAAATATTAAAGGGTGGCACAGGAAACATTTGTATGCCCTTTAGAAGCTCACTCCTTGAAACTCCCCTAAGAGAGGAAATTAATTTAACCGTGTGTTATCTCCATTATGAAAACAGCCTGGATGCTAACTCTTGCTTCTCTATTGCTTACTTGACTCTTAGAATGTACAGGTATACCCCGCTCATACAGCGGGTTAGGGACCGGAGCCCCGCTGTAAAGTGAAAACCGCCCTTAAAGTGAAACAAGGCAGTTTTAGCGTTCGTTCCACTTGCCAGTGTGTTTAAAAGCTTGAAAACATGTTTAAACTAGCATAAATTAGGGGTGCAATAGGGCTATATTTCATTTAACACTAGCACAGCACAGAATTCAATAAATACTGTACTTGTAAAATAGTGACAATTACTGTAGTAAAATTTGCCAAACTATAACACTGAGGCACAGATTGCACTGTAAAGCTGTAAAACAGAGTGAACTGCGCATAACAAAATAGTGCAGTCACTTTTCTCGCAAACTCACAATGATTACAGCACTATTTCATATCCTTGGATGATGAACTTCAGCTCCACAAAGCGCTGTATTAGCGAATCACTGTAAAGTGAAGCGCTGTAAAGTGAGGTATACCTGTATTCCAATCCTCCATGCGTGAAGTTCCCCCCCCCAAAGCCATACCAAGTTTAGCCCCATCTATTTATCGAATGTAGATTAAAAAAAAGGTAATATCTCAATAAAATACAGTTAATTCTTAAAGGGATTCTAAACCCATTTTTTTCTTTCATGATTCAGATAGAACATGCATTTTTAAGCAACTTTCTAATTTACACCTATTATCATTTTTTCTTCACTTGGTATCTTTATTTGAAAAAGCAGGAATGAAAGCATAGAGCCGGGCCCATTTTTGGTTCAGCACCCTGGATAGCGCTTGCTGATTGATGGCTACATTTGGCCACCAATCAGCAAGTGCTACCCAGATGCTGAATCTAAAATGGGCCCGGCTCTTAAGCTTTCATTCCTGCTTTTCAAATAAAGATACCAAGAGAACGAAGAAAAATTGATAATAGGAGTAAATTAGAAAGTTTGCTTAAAATTTGCATGCTCTATCTGAATTGGGTTTAGGATCCCTTTAAGTCAATTCAAGCTTACAATTGTTTATATTATTTCTCGTCTATACTAGGAACTATATTAAATCGACATTCCAGTTAAATCTAAATGCACAAAGATGAATTACATCTTTGAAATAGAAATTTATTTGCAATATATATGGTTATTTGCAAAAATGCATATAGTAAAGTTTTACCTGTTTTAGTATCAACATTTTCTCTGCTTGTGCATGTGAAGCATAGCTAGATATTGTCAAGTGCACCAGCATTTTAAGTACTGCACGCAGCTGTACAGGAGCGCCAGTGGGCTTGTATCATGTCAGTAATTTAAAAATGGAGCCATTGCCAGATGTACAAGCCCCTTAGACTCTTTGAGCAAGTGCTGTGTTTAAAATGCTGGTGCACGGTGTATACTTAAATACACCTAAAAGCTTTTATTATAAGTATTATTGCTAATTGCTAATACATGTATATTGAAAAAAATGTTTCCATTCAAAAGCGAATGCATCCATGTGGATTCCAATTTTTTCTGGAATGTCCCTTTAAGACTTTGCTGCCCAACAAAAAAGATTCCCAACTACCATACCAACATTTTACACCTAACAAAACAAAAAGTCTGCTCTCCTTTTTTTACTCATTCTCTAAATACATGCATCCAAACTTTACACCTGTCTTTATTACCCAGCAACCCTTCCCCAGCTGTACTAAAAACTGGCCTCAACCACACCAAACTTACCCTTACTTCCCAAGTACTCGCTCACAATATCTTCACTGTCTCCGCACTTAAATGCCCCTGCAGAACCACCTAGTATATCAATGTCCCACTTTGTGCACACTAGATCGTATTGTTTTAAAATAGCCACCCAAGTCAAATCACATATCTAGTCCTATCAACACTGGACCAACACTTTCATTTTACTTTTACAGACCTGTATAATACTCCATGAAAATCTTGCACACCTAAAGTACAAAATTCTGATTACAATCCACCTTGCCACACTGAAAATCCACCCTATAACCAAGCAACCAAACATGAAGACATCACACACCCATGCAGCCATCATGACCACAGACCATACTAAAACTCCAATATGTAAGACTCCCACCCCTGCAGTACTTAAAGTGATGGTAAACCTTAGCTAATGAAATGCCATATATGTAATCTTTGCCATTATTATTATTTTTATCTATACTTGAAAAGGGTTAAATCCATGACTTTAGAAATGCTTCTATTACAGTGTAAAGCCAGCCCACTGGGTATGAAATCTTTTTTTTTTTTTTTTTTTTTTTTTTATGACAATTCCAATGAGCATCCAATCAGTGTGTGGTCATATGACATTACTGAAGTCCAGCCCTTTGAAAAGCTTTTTGGAAGGCTATGTATTAAGTGGGTGGGACTGCTCTCTATGTTATAGCCCAGCCAGAAGAGGTAATTAATGAAGGGGGGACAGAAGATACCAAGTAGGATTATATATCTTGTATTATAAAATATATATACACTTTTTAAGAAAATAATTATGTGGTTTTGCTTGTCCACTAATTTTTTTTCATTGCAACATTCTTAAAGTCTGAAAATTACAATCACTTTAACTGTTTGTAGTATGAAATGCCAGATATCAGACAATTTTTTAGGGGTATGGTTTGCAATCAGCTTGGTACACAGGGGATTGTTGTTCTTTTTCATAGATATAAACAAGCACTAAAATAAGGTGCAAATAGTTAAAATAAGGATCATTTAAAAAAAAAAAAAAAAAAGTGAAATCCATTGCTAAAAAAATAGTTCATTTGATTATTATTTAAAGTGAGTCCTAGATCTGGTGATGAATCGTCAGTATACACAACAATCAGCCATCTTTAAAAGTTGGACAGGGGACCAGTGTTTCCTCTAAGGCCCAGTTTTGTGTGCGGGCCCCAGCAGTGAAACAGTTAATAATGAGAACCATACCTTCCAGTCTGCATTGTGCAATGTTTGCTAATTGCAGGGGTGTGGTTACTTGATTAACTGTTTCACTGCTGGACCGCACACAAAACTGGTTTTAGGGGGAACAGTGCAGGGGACCCATGTCATTACACTTAAAAACTCTTATTTGTACTATACCGAAGCATATGCAGGACTTAGTTATATGCATTTATAATATGTCGGGAATTAACAGGATTCACATTAGCAAACAAAATGACTACTCTAAGATACTACCAGCAGGATAATGATACATAGTTTAATGTACATTATATATCTGTGATCATTAATGTGTGTGTTAAGTTTTAGTACTCATATACAGGTACTGTCTAACCACCCTAAAAAAAAAAAAAGGTTTTGATTTTAGGAAGGATGATTTTTCATACATGGCCATAAATACTTTATCTATTCTTTAAAAAGTTACACCCCTTCCTCAGACAACCAGATTATAGCATGTGACTGTGAATTGAAACATAAGCAAAACCCCACCCATTGGTTCACATACAATAATAAATCAAACCAAATTAGATGCATCTGTTTACACAAAACAGAAGCAAAGCATACATTCTACAAAATTTAACATCATATAATATCTGTGTGCATCATCAAAAATATGAAATTACATCATAATCACCTGTGATATAATAGTGATATTATAAGTGTATTCTCAGCTAGATGACCAACATGTATATACATTACTACCAAGGGACCCAACAAAGCTACTCCAATTAATTATTGGAAAGGTTCTACAGAAAGGACTGGACCAGGATGGTTTGACAAGGATACTTTTGATTGGTTACAAGTGAAACATACAATTTGTCACACACTCTACAACCCTTCCGAAAGTACATAAGTCCTCAACAAGCCACCAGGGCGCCAAATAGTGTTGGCCATTGGCTCTTTGCTTAAAGGGACACAACCCAATTTTTTTCTTTTTTTATTCAGATATAGCATGCAATTTTAAAGGGCCATAATACGCAAATGTTTAAACACTTGAAAGTGATGCAGTATAGCTGTAAAAAGTTGACTAGAGAATATCACTGAACATCTTATGTAAAAAAGAAAAGATATTTTACCTCAAAAGTTTCCCCAGTAGCCACATCCCATTGTAAAGGACGTCTAAGCAACAAATCCGTATGTCTGTCCCGGGACAGCGGAAGGAGCGAGCTTACGTGCACTCTCATTTCCCTATTTAGCTTCAGGAAGTTTTACAATGAAATCTCATGAGAGTTAAGTCAAATCTCATGAGATCACAGTAAGAGTTCATGACCTCAGCACTGTTGATGCTGATTGGCTGCTGTTCATTCTTCTTCTTTTTTTTTTTTTTATTTTTTTTTTTTATTAAAACTGTTTTTATTGAGGTTTCAAATATACATACAGAAATCAGCAAGATTCAACATTCCAGCAAATAGTGACAATTTGGAGCAATACCAGGAGCTGTAGCACTAGTTACAAATAGTAGAAAATCACGAAGTGGTATAAGAAATAGAGGATTACATGGTACCTGGAAAACCTGACCAAAAGACAGTATTCTATAAGTACCGTTAAACACCAATACCATAGAAGAAAAATATGTTATGGAATGCTGAGATAAGATAAGAATTACCTCAATTTTTAATATGGGTTATATAATGGTAACTAGACTCAGGGATATGACGGATTAATGATCCAAAAAGTGCGTATGAGAGGGTTAGTAGCGGTCTAAGATGTCCTTTTAGGGAGAAGTAAATAATATAGAGTTCCATATGGAATTTGGGGACATGTATATGGGGAGCCTAGTTAGTGAGATGAGTAATAGGTGGAGGGGGGGGTGCAGCGGGCAAGAGCCGCTCAAAAAGGGGTGGGGGGTATTCCAGTAATATAAACCAGCCCTCCTTAAAGTATATTGTAAAGGGTAGAGGTTGCATCTAGGGATTTTTAACAGAGGAAAATATGTATGAAGGGTTTGCTAAGTGGAGGCAAGGGGATCCCAGAGGAAGTGAAAATTGTTATTCAGGGGGTAAGAGGGGGACCTCTCTTGGTATAAAACATTTGATGGGCTCTATAAACACATCTAATCCATGTAGGGTAAGGTAAAGAGGGGGGATATCTTATTATAAATTACAGAATGATGAGGGTAGGTCCTCAATATTTGGGGGCAGGAGTAAGACCCATGGGACCAGAGATGTCAGTTGGGATCACTTAGCTACCCTAGACCTTATAAATTATGAAAAAAAAAAAAGAGAGGGAACGCTATTATATGTTAAGGGAGCGAAAATCCTAAATGAGCAGCGCAAGTATATTGTAATGTTACATAGAGACAAATAACTAAGGGAGTCCCCTATCAAATACTGAACTGAGGTTGTATGTTAGTTTTATGGGCATGGATCATAAGGAGACTGTCCTATGGTCCCCAACCCTGTTGGTTATGTCATATGACTGGTTAGTGATTAAGGTCTAAACAGCAAGTAGCAAACAGTTTCTACAACAAAGTATACCATTAGGCGTAACAATATGGGGGTAGGTAGGGCAAATAATTGCTATAGGGATTGTAGACAAAAAGGGTAGTGGAGTAGATCATTGTACAGTTGTATAACTAGGGGGGCAGAAAATGGGTGTTCAATATATACAGAGAAAACTGTATTCTGCAATAATCAAAACTCAAGGTGCATACAATCTATTCATACTAATATATCTAAACCTCAAGCCCCTTGAACAATCGGCTATCTGCGCTATAAGTCATATATGATCTATTTACAGAACATTTAGTACCCAGACCAAGCTTCATACACCCTTCATAATAGTAGTTAATCATTGGGCAATTCAAATTTCCCCATTTGGAGCGCATATGTGAGTTGGATTACTGCATAAAGCTTAAGTTATCTAAACATGTGATGGTTATAGTTATATGCACAAAGACCTACAAATGTTTACCACAAATAGAATACCCTAGATTTAACAATTTAAAGGGAGAATATACCCAATAGGTTTGCAGGAGCAACTTAAACAGGAACATTTCAAAAAATTTTAACGAGAAAATAAATAAATAAATATCATCACCCCTATGAAACTGCTATCAGGTGATTGAAAAATAGAACAAGAGATTTAGGACTAAACTGACACCCTGAGCTGCGAGTATGAGTCCCTAACAAAATTTAGCGACTATGTTGTATTATCCTATACCAATCGGTTTGTGAAGGCAGGGGCATGGGCCGCCAACTCTCATGATCGCAGTCTCAATATGCAGAAATTTCCGCTGATGGAGTCCCATAGCAAACAAAGAGTTATCTCGGTGCGGCGGAGGACCGCATTCTGGCGCGTCCCCAACAAGGCACGGCAAGTCTGTGGTAGTATGTGTCCTAGTGAAGCCTAGCCAATACCCCCTGTCGACCCGGGCCGCATCTCCAGCGGGTCTAGCTTCGGCTCAGGGTTGCCATGAAAAATGTCTATATGTGAGCGTGTGTGGAGAGCAGATCTGGAGATGCATCGCCATATGTCTCCTTTATATCTGCATCTGGGCTGGCTATTTGAGCTGTACACCTGGGTAATAGTAGTAATCGCTATGGTAGTCAGCTTCCATCTCTATCTGTACAGTAGGCAAGCCGCACTCTGAGCTATGAGTTACATCCATAGCATCGCCGATTCTCTCAGATCTCAATGTCGCCATGAGGGAGGTGTGGTGTCCGTCCATCTTGTGCAGTAGTAATTGTATAGATGCCGCTATAAGCGTCCCTCCATCTTGGGATAGCTCATTCTTGCTAGCTTTCTAGGTTACCGGCAATGCTGTGAATCCTTCCTCCATATGATAGCTGCTTCGAGTGTCGCTGCAACCGTGCTACCCAGCTAAGTATGAGGCCGGGGGGGGGGGGAGAGATGGTAAGATAATGGTATAGGCCACAGCCGATAATCACAGCCTTTTAGGATCGTCGTAGGTGCAGTAAAAAAGCAAATGTAGCTTTATTAAGGATCTATCTTCTTCTCCGGCAGATACATAATAAAAATGTTGAGATGAAAGTTATGAAAATTGAAGATAATAATCTAAATGTTCAAATTTGTAACCGGAGCAGCTATGAGGCACGGACTGAACATGGCTGTGGCTTGGACACGCCCCCCCTTTTTATTTTTTTAACCTGCAGCTGAGCTGCAGTTGAGTATAACTTTTTACATCAGAACTTACTCTGCTGAGCTGAAGGAAATTGTGAGGTAAAATATCTTCCTTTTTTACATAGAGATGTTCAGGGTGATATTTTACTGTCAGTTTTTTACAGTTATACTGAATCAGTTTCAAGTAATTTAGCATATGAGTATTATGTTCCTTTAAGCAACTTTCTAATTCACTCCCTATTATAAAATGTCTTTATTCTCTTGGTATCTTTATTTGAAAAACAAGAATGGAAAGTTTAGATTGCCGGCCCATTTTTTGGTGAACAACCTGGGTTCTTGCTGATTGGTGGATTCATTTAACCGACCAATAAGTGCTGTCCAGCATCTGAACCAAAATAGTTTAGATGCCTTCTTTTTAAAATAAAGATAACAAGAGAATGAAGAAAAAATGATAATAGGAGTAAATTAGAAAGTTGCTTAAATAGCATGCTCTATCTCAATCACAAAAGAAAAAATTGAGTTCAGTGTCCCTTTACTCATTTGGCTTAATGGGTTGATCACTTTTTTACAATCTCTGGTACCACATATTACTTTGTATGTACGGGATTCCACTGATATCCTCAAGGTGATTGCAACTATTGAGGATATACAAAGTGAAGATATACTCATCACAATGGACGTTACAAGTCTTTATAACCAACCCACATACAGATGGGGGAGTAGCAGCGGTCAAAAAGGCGGTGATGAAACACCCCTACATAGAACCAGAATGTGAAAATGCTATCAAGGGTACTCCATTTATGCCTGACCTATAACTACTTTTGTTTTGAAAAACAATTCTTTCAACAAGTCACAGGGACAGCGATGGGGTCCAATGTGGCCCCATTGTATGCCAATCTGTATAATGGAGCTTTATGAATAGAGGGTGATTAAAGTTTATGACCATCCATACACCTCCATCTACAGAAGATACATTGATGATGTCCTGCTGATATGGAAAAGTGATGAGGATGCCCTAAATAATTGGGTTGAACATCTCAATGCATCATCTTCACCTGTGAAATTCAATTTGACTTCAGAAGGTAGACTTCCTGGACCTCTGTATTTTTAAGGGAGAACTACATTTGGAATCCACACTCTTTACCAAAGCCACTGATAGTAATTCTATTCTAACAAGTAGCTGTCACCCTGCTTCATTGATCAGAGCCATACAAAAGCACAGATGCTCAGAGCCATGAGAAACAATTCAACAAGGGATAAAGCCCAGGTACAACTGGATGAGATGTTCTACAAAGTTTTTTAATTTATTATTAAATTGATTATTGGATGTGCACCAAGGGGTGGGGTTTTGCTTTATTTTTAAATTCACAGTCACTTGCTTTAATCTTGTCTGAGGAAGAGGTGTAAACCCCAAAACATCACTGAATAAACCTTTGCTGTGCTTTAAATCCAGAGAATGCGATTGTTTTTGGATGAATATATAGATATATATATATGAACAGGCCACCAAAAAGCCCTAACTCCCCAGTAGTGCATTGCTGCTCCTGAGCCTAACTAAATGTTTTTTTTAAACAAAGGATACGAAGAGTAACAAAGCACATTAGATAAAAAGAAAGAAAAATTAAAAAATGTCATGCTCTGTATGACTCATGCAAGAAAATTTGGTTTCAATGTCCCTTTAATTAGGGAAGGCTAAAGCTAATGCAAAAAGAGAACATACCAGTCTGTGAAAAGTGGGGACAAAACTATATTTAGATATATAAGCAAAAATGAAAAAACTAAGGGAGAGATAGCAATACTCAAAAGCATGGATGGTAGTTATGGTGTAAAGAAATAAGCAAATAGGAGATTGCCTCAATCCTTCTGTCTTCATAAAAGATTATACATATAAAACAACTTCATTAAGTTACACCTACTACAAGAATAGAAATTAGGTTGTAGCATTCATTTTTTACAGAGATTTAGGTTCTATTTGGCATTATCAAAATAAAAGTAAACAAAAATCTTTGGGACCAAATAATATACATCCAAGAGTTTAAAAAAATCTATTTAATATATCACTGTTGCCTGGAGTTGTTTCGAAATATTGGAAATAGTAATGTAGGGCAGCCTCTGGTAACTACAGGCCTTTCAGTTTAAAGGGACATGAAACCCAAAAATTTTCTTTCATAATTTAGAAAGATCATACCATTTTTTTTAAATATTTATTTATTCACCATTTTCAGTCAATACATACAGAAAAGAAAGTAATTAGCAAAATAGGCAAAAAATTATAAATTATGGAGACACAGCTCCAGATTGTTCTTGTCCATTGTCTTGGAGACACAGCTCCGAATTTGAAAATAAACAATTTCTGTACATTATATAATATATCAATTCATAAACCATTAAACATTATGTGTCTAATTTTTGTTACTGATCAAAAAATAAACAATAGATTGATTCTTCCTCGACTGATACTTTCTCTCTTTGTTTCCCTATTGAGCCCTAGAAGAATCATTTTCCTCTTCTCCTCCTCTTCTTACCCTCTTTCCGATTTCGTCCCTCCTCCTTCTACACTTCCTTCTCTCCCTCTTACTCTCTCTTACCCCTCATGGTGTTCCCACTTCCCTATTTTGAACTGAACAATTTGTGAAGAAATACAACAACAACAGATGGGGGAACAAAAAAGAAAAAAAAAAGGGGGGGGGAGGGCTTATTTCATCTCCTCTCTTCCCTCTTCCCCTCCTTCCTCTCTCTCTCCATCAAATTACCATATCCCTAGTAACACTAACTCTGTGTTTTGGAACGGACAGATTAGGTATTCTATTTCACTTAAGGAAAAGGATTTAATAAAGATTGACCATTTTCTGAAAAATCTTGTTACGCTATTTTCATTGTTTAAATCCGTATCTATCTGCTCAAGTATACACTGCTTTTTAAGACAGTTTTTGAGCTCCTGGATACTGGGGGGTGACCTATTTTTCCATTTCTTAAGAATTAAGTATCTTGCTGCCAAAATAGCTAAATTTACAATCTTAGTGTTCATGAGCCTCTCCTGCGGGTCTTTCCAAAGAAATATTATGTGTAATGTTGAAAATATTGGAGGGGGAGGCTCCTATTACCCCCAGCCAGATATTGTATTTTTTAGCCAAAATTGCTGGATGATAGGGCATTCCCACATCATATGGATAGTATTTTGCTAAAAAGGCAAAGAACATCTTGGACATCTAGTAAAATCAGGGCTCCCACATTTAAAACCTTTTTCAGGGGTAAGAATGTTTCTAATAACAATTTTACATGGGTTTCTCTCCATTAGATGAGAGTGGTAACTCTTGAGACCTCTGATATTGAAAATCGAAGCACTCCAATGTCTCTGTGATCTTGTGGGAGTGTCGGTGCCCATTTGATAAGTATATTATCCAGATTTGGTGTCTCTCTTTATGGAAACCAAATCTAGGTAACTAGGTCGATATAGACAATATGCCATTTTTGGCTAAAAATTAACCATTTTTCTATGGGGTCCAAGTGTCCAATTCCACCCTATTTTGTATGTTAAACTTAAGTCTAAATGTCTTGCCTGCAAATAAGCGAAGAACTCCTTATGTGGGATATTAAACCTCATCTCTTAAAGAGCCAAAAGTTTTTATACATTTCCTGTCAAAGTCAAGTAGTTGAGAAATTTTTATTAAGACCCAAAGCTTCCCCATCTTGAAAGAGAGGCGATTGAATTCCAGCTTGGAATTGTTGGATTCCCCGTTATTGGGGTAATTCTAGACCCCAGTATATTCTATTGTTTAATAATTTACATACTTTCCACCAGATCTTTAAGTGGGTTAAACAAGGAACTCATTTTTTTCACCTCTTTAGGTACGATGCATGGGGTACAATGGATAATTGCCACCGGATTATATGGAAATATTGCATTTTTTTCGAGTTCATTGTCAGTTGACATAGTTTCTCTCTACAATCCAGTCTAAAATCAGACGGATCTGATATACATAATTGTTTAATTTATATCAGGGAGAGCTAGTCCCGCGTATTCCCTGGAAAGTGATAATTTAGTTAGGGAGATCCTGGGTTTTTTATCTTGCCAAATGAATTTTCTTAATGCTATATTAAACCGTCAAAAATGTCTTTTCCTTTGATAATCAAGGGGGTATTTTTGTAGAAATGTATAATAATTTAGGAAGGCTAATCATTTTAAACAAAGCTAGTCGACCTGAGAGGGAGAGCGGGAGATTCTGCCAATTTTTCAAATTACTCTTTGACACTGTTCAAAAACTGGTGGTATGTTAAGATTATACCATTCATTAGGATTTGAGGAAACCGAAATACCCTGGGTATTTAAATGAGTTAGTCACTATTTTAAACTGGGATGTTAAGCATTGAATCTTTAGTTTTTTTTGATCCATAGTAATTCAGTTTTAGAGGTGTTTACCCTATATCCCGAGAAGGAGCCAAATTTTTTACAATGATAGAGACTAGTTTAGGTATATTCACAGAAGTATTTGAAATGTATATCTAAGATTTCATCAGCGTATAGTGCATTTTCATTTCTTTCTTACCCACTTTAATACCATTAATGTGTTGCCTAATAAATATAGTTAATGGTTCGATAGAAATATTAAAGAGCAGAGGGGGAGAGAGGACACCCCCTGACGAGTTCCCCTTTTGAGAAAGATGTTTGAGGAAAATTAGTCCATTGACTAAGAGTTTAGTAGAAGCATTTTTCTTTCATGTAATTAGCAAGAGTCCATGAGCTAGTGAACGTATGGGATATACATTCCTACCAGGAGGGGCAAAGTTTCCCAAACCTCAAAATGCCCTAAATACACCCCTCACCACACCACAATTCAGTTTTACAAAACTTTGCCTCCGATGGAGGTGGTGAAGCAAGTTTGTGCTAGATTCTACGTTGATATGCGCTCCGCAGCAAGTTGGGGCCGCCGTGTTTTAAATATTGCCTATTTGAATGCAGTGATCTCCTTCTAAGGGGGTCTATTTCATAGGTTCTCTGTTATCGGTCGTAGAGATTCATCTCTTACCTCCTTTTTCAGATCGACGATATACTCTTATATATACCATTACCTCTACTGATTCTCGTTTCAAGTAACTGGTTTGGCTATCTACTATATGTAGATGAGTGTCCTGGGTAAGTAAGTCTTATTTTTTGTGACACTCCTAGCTATGGTTGGGCACTTTGTTTATAAAGTTCTAAATATATGTATTCAAACATTTATTTGCCTTGATCTCAGAATGCTCAACTTTCCTTATTTTTCAGACAGTCAGTTTCATATTTGGGATAATGCATTTTAATTTAACATTTTTTCTTACCTTAAAATTTGACTTTTTCCCTGTGGGCTGTTAGGCTCGCGGGGGCTGAAAATGCTTCATTTTATTGCGTCATTCTTGGCGCGGACTTTTTTGGCGCAAAAAATTCTATTTCCGTTTCCGGCGTCATACGTGTCGCCGGAAGTTTGCCGTCTACACCTTTTTTGACGTTATTTTTTTATGATTTTTTTTTTTAAATTCTTTTTATTGAAGAAAACACAGGTACATGTGATCGAGCAGATACATGACAAGGAGAGTTACATTGACATTAAAAATTCATGTTATAGAATGGGATACCATCTATCAATTCGCAGGAAAGGCATACTTGTTATCATAAAATATAAAGAAACAATCTCTGTCCACAAAGCCGGATACCCATGAAGTCTAGAGATTTGAAGCTGAAACGATATTATGGTATGCAATGATCCTTGCATCAGAAACTATGGCAAGATTACTGAGTGTCATTACCCAATGCACCTGTGCTTCTCAGTTTTTATAATATTAATACAATAAACATAACACAACAAACAACCTAAACAAACAAAATTAAACAGAACCTCCCTGCCCCCGCAACCCGCTCTAGCCTGTCCTTTACCTCCTTTTTCTTTCTTGACAAAATTAACTAGTCTCTGTGGCATATTGGAAATGGTGGTCAGGCTAATCTAAGTGTTTTTGTAATATGGCTAGAAGTGGTATTAAAAGAGTCCAGCACAACTCCAGGCCTAGCAACTGAACAGTGATGCCATAGTTTGAGTACAAGGACTTTACACTAAGCAAGGTCAGTATGTGGGGTCAACTTTTACAATGGTGAAACAGGAACAGCATATCACCCATAACAGGAGTAGACACAAAAAAAAAAAGTCAGGCAAAACATAAATCCTACAATGACTGTCTATACTCCATTTGAAACAGTCATGTTTAGTAAAGCTATGTTAATTTTTAAACATAAGAATAGTTTTAATCGGCCAGTGGGGGCCAGGCCTAGCTTCTATTATAAAGCATTATCACCCTTTGCTTCTATACAGTTTACTCCTATTACAGAGGGGGCTGGTCTGTCTAGTCTGATCGTGTATGCTAAGGAGTTTCACTTTAAGGAAAGAGGCCTGTAGGTCCTCGATGAAGGTGTTTATAAGGATGTATATAGATTAGATATGGGAGTATGTTAGTAGGACTACTGAAGAAAATGCTGTAGACAATTCATTACCAGGGCATTGTACACACTAGATAAGATTAGCACATATAAAGCATCAAGGTCGTTCATCAGTATGCTTACAAATACAGGGGGTGCATCCAGCGGGTAGAGTAACCAACCTTTCAGTAAGTGCAAGGTTCAATTCTGATATTTATATATCATTAAAGGACATTTTCATCTAGAGCATATGTCAAGACTCTATTGTGAGGGAGCGTCAGGCAGTGCATTAACTGAGATTGTGTATCTATAGAGATGTAGCTACTGGGAGCACATTAGCTCGTAGAGATAGAATCTTTTCCTTATTTCTCCCTACAAAGTACTGTTCGTGAAGATAGTTTCGAGAGAGCTTAGGGTGTCAGGTATTGGGTGTTAGTGCAGAGAAGTATGTTCAAATGTGCAGTATCTCCCTTATCCCTGCAGGTGTAAGGCTCCAATCTTATATACAAGGCAATATTATTTTTTGGCATTTAAGCAAAAATAACTACAAATCAACAGATTTAAATAAACCAACAACATCATAACTAAGTCGCAAAGGAGAATAGATGAACAGTCTCATCCGCAAGTATTACAAGCAAAATAGGCATTACGATAAGCTTAACTGAGTCTCAACATAAAATGTAACATGAAGAGCGGTGTATTTGGTTATCAAACCGCTCAGGTTTTGCGGGTTATTCAATTAGCGCATTAGTGCAAACAGCAGAAAGAGCCTGGCTTAAGTATGGTCTTTCCGTTATTAGCCCTATGCCCTCTTTGGCTGACCGCTGCTTCGTAAGACAAGACCGGATTATCCAGAGATTTTGCCGTGTAGAACAAGTATGGCCGTTGCAGATTTTGTGAGAGGGTCTGCAAATAGGTTTTCAGTTTTTGCAGAGATCAATGTCGCTCCTGTTAACCTAGTAATGAAAGAGGCTGTCCCATGTTCATGCTCCGTTGCTGAGGTGGCGGTTAGGGCCATTACAGAATGTGTAGGGAAACTGGCGGGCAGATCGTTAAGTTCATCTGTGCATACTGCCGCTTCAATGATATATGCTGTTTTGGTGAAATCAGAGGTAAGTGCTTCTGCAGCCTTTTCTAAGTTCTGATGCCGAGAAGCTACCGATTTACAGGGATCCGTCATCTGTGTAGTGAGTTTCGCTCTATGTCCCTGAGGAGGCATTGCCTGTGAAGTGCCGTACTTGGTGTCAGATGAGCCAGCCTCTGGTCGGCGCCATTTTGGTGGTGTACATTCAGGTCTGGGAGCGCGGATCTCAATTAATAAATGCTGTGTAGCTTCTTCCAGCTTAGTAAATGCCGGCAGCAACATGTTTTTTAAGGAGAGTACTATCTCCGTGAGTTGGTGATCTTCTGAGAAGAAGTTAGACATTATGTCTGCCCGGGCTGCCGCTACTCAGGATAAACACACTGTGCACTGCTCCCGTTTCCAATCTTCCCCCAAAATCTCTACTTTTTCTGACTTCTCGGGGGCCAGGAGCTGGAAATCCTGATCCCCTTATGGTTCCCAAACAGCCGAACTGCTAAGGGTGGTTAGGAATGGCTTGAGGTATGGCCACTTTCAAACAATAAGTTTGAGACGGTTATCGGAGGCTTCATAGTCTTGAGGGCCATCTTGGGTCGCCGCCCACCGGAAGTCCTTTTTGACGTTAATTTTGCGCCAAAAATGACGGCGTTCCGGATGTGGCGTCCATTTTTGGCGCCAAAAAGAATTTAGGCGCCAAATAATGTGGGCGTCTTATTTGGCGCGAAAAAATATGGGCGTCACTCTTGTCTCCACATTATTTAAGTCTCATTTTTTATTGCTTCTGGTTGCTAGAAGCTTGTTCTTTGGCATTTTTTCCCATTCCTGAAAACTGTCATTTAAGGGAATTTGATCAATTTTGCTTTATATGTATGTTGTTTTTTCTCTTACATATTGCAAGATGTCTCACGTTGCATCTGAGTCAGAAGATACTACAGGAAAATCGCTGTCAAGTGCTGAATCTACCAAAGCTAAGTGTATCTGCTGTAAACTTTTGGTAGCTATTCCTCAGCTGTTGTTTGTATTGATTGTCATGACAAACTTGTTAAAGCAGATAATATTTCCTTTAGTAAAGTACCATTGCCTGTTGCAGTTCCTTCAACATCTAAGGTGCAGAATGTTCCTGATAATATAAGAGATTTTGTTTCTGAATCCATAAAGAAGGCTATGTCTGTTATTTCTCCTTCTAGTAAACATAAAAAATCTTTTTAAAACTTCTCTCCCTAACAGATGAATTTTTACTGAACATCATCATTCTGATTTCGATGATTCCTCTGGTCAGAGGATTCTGTCTCAGAGGTTGATGCTGATAAATCTCATATTTATTTAAAATGGAATTTATTCGTTCTTTACTTAAAGAAGTACTAATTGCTTTAGAAATAGAGGATTCTGGTCCTCTTGATACTAAATCTAAACGTTTTAAATTAGGTTTTTAAAACTCCTGTAGTTATTCCAGAAGTTTTTCCTGTCCTGATGCTATTTCTGCAGTAATTTCCAAAGAATGGGATAATTTGGGTAATTCATTTACTCCTTCTAAACGTTTTAAGCAATTATATCCTGTGCCGCCTGACAGATTAGAATTTTGGGACAAGATCCCCTAAAGTTGATGGGGCTATTTCTACCCTTGCTAAACGTACTACTATTCCTACGTCAGATGGTACTTCGTTTAAGGATCCTCTAGATAGGAAAATGGAGTCCTTTCTAAGAAAAGCTTATCTGTGTTAAGGTAATCTTCTTAGACCTGCTATATCTTTGGCTGATGTTGCTGCAGCTTCAACTTTTTGGTTTGGAAACTTTAGCGCAACAAGTAACACATCGTGATTCTCATGATATTATTATTCTTCTTCAACATGCTAATAATTTTATCTGTGATGCCATTTTTGATATTATCAGAGTTGATGTCAGGTTTATGTCTCTAGCTATTTTAGCTAGAAGAGCTTTATGGCTTAAAACTTGGAATGCTGATATGGCTTCTAAATCAACTTTACTTTCCATTTCTTTTCCAGGGTAACAAATTATTTGGTTCTCAGTGGATTCCATTATTTCAACTGTTACTAGGTGGGAAAGGAACTTTTTTACCACAGGATAAAAAATCTAAAGGTAAAAACAGGGCTAATAATCGTTTTCGTTCCTTTCGTTTCAACAAGGAAACAAAAGCCTGATCCTTCATCCTCAGGAGCAGTTTCAGTTTGGAGACCATCTCCAGTCTGGAATAAATCCAAGCCAGCTAGAAAGGCCAAGCCTGCTTCTAAGTCCACATGAAGGTGCGGCCCTCATTCCAGCTCAGCTGGTAGGGGGCAGGTTACGTTTTTTCAAAGAAATTTGGGTCAATTCTGTTCACAATCTTTGGATTCAGAGCATTGTTTCAGAAGGGTACAGAATTTGTTTCAAATTGAGACCTCCTGCAAAGAGATTTTTTCTTTCCCGTTGTCCCAGTAAATCCAGTAACAGCTCAAGCATTTCTGAAATGTGTTTCAGATCTAGAGTTGACTGGAGTAATTATGCCAGTTCCAGTTTCGGAACAGGGGATGGGGTTTTATTCAAATCTCTTCATTGTACCAAAGAAGGAGAATTCCTTCAGACCAGTTCTGGATCTAAAATTATTGAATCGTTATGTAAGGATACCAACATTCAAGATGGTAACTGTAAGGAACTATCTTACCTTTTGTTCAGCAAGGGAATTATATGTCCACAATAGATTTACAGGATGCATATCTGCATATTCCAATTCATCCAGATCACTATCAGTTTCTGAGATTCTCTTTCCTAGACAAAGCATTACCAGTTTGTGGCTCTGCCGTTGGGCCTAGCCTACAGCTCCAAGAATTTTTACAAAGGTTCTCGGTGCCCTGCTGTCTGTAATCAGAGAACAGGGTATTGTGGTATTTCCTTATTTGGGACGATATCTTGGTACTTGCTCAGTCTTTACATTTAGCAGAATCTCATACGAATCGACTTGTGTTGTTTCTTCAAGATCATGGTTGGAGGATCAATTACCAAAAAGTTCTTTGATTCCTCAGACAAGGTAACCTTTCTGGGTTTCCAGATGGATTCAGTGTCCATGACTCTGTCTTTAACAGACAAGAGACGTTTTTAAAAATTGATTACAGCTTGTCGAAACCTTCAGTCACAATCATTCCCTTCGGTAGCCTTATGCATGGAAATTTCTAGGACCTTATGACTGCTGCATCGGACGCGATCCCCTTTGCTCGTTTTCACATGCGACCTCTTCAGCTCTGTATGCTGAAGCAATGGTGCAAGGATTACACGAAGATATCTCAATTAATATCTTTAAAACCGATTGTTCGACACTCTCTAACATGGTGGAAGATCACCATCGTTTAATTCAGGGGGCTTCTTTTGTGCTTTCCGACCTGGACTGTAATTTCAACAGATGCAAGTCTCACAGGTTGGGGAGCTGTGTGGGGATCTCTGACGGCACAAGGAGTTTGGGAATCTCAGGAGGTGAGATTACCGATCAATATTTTGGAACTCCATGCAATTTTCAGAGCTCTTCAGTTTTGGCCTCTTCTGAAGAGAGAATCGTTCATTTGTTTTCAGACAGACAATGTCACAACTGTGGCATACATCAATCATCAAGGAGGGACTCACAGTCCTCTGGCTATGAAAGAAGTATCTCGAATTTTGGTTTGGGCGGAATCCAGCTCCTGTCTAATCTCTGCGGTTCATATTCCAGGTGTAGACAATTGGGAAGCGGATTATCTCAAGTCGCCAAACGTTGCATCCGGGCGAATGGTCTCTTCACCCAGAGGTATTTCTTCAGATTGTTCAAATGTGGGAACTTCCAGAAATAGATCTAGATGGCGTCCCATCTAAACAAGAAACTTCCCAGGTATCTGTCCAGATCCCGGGATCCTCAGGCGGAGGCAGTGGATGCATTATCACTTCCCTGGAAGTATCATCCTGCCTATATCTTTCCGCGTTCTAGTTCTTCTTCCAAGAGTAATCTCCAAGATTCTGAAGGAATGCTCGTTTGTTCTCCTGGTAGCTCCGGCATGGCTCACAGGTTTTGGTATGCGGATCTTGTCCCGGATGGCCTCTTGCCAACCGTGGACTCTTCCGTTAAGACCAGACCTTCTGTCACAAGGTCCTTTTTTCCATCAGGATCTGAAATCCTTAAATTTAAAGGTATGAGATTGAACGCTTGATTCTTGGTCAAAGAGGTTTCTCTGACTCTGTGATTAATACTATGTTACAGGCTCGTAAATCTGTATCTCGAGAGATATATTATAGAGTCTCGGAAGACTTATATTTCTTGGTGTCTTTCTCATAATTTTTCCTGGCATTCTTTTAGAATACGAGAATTTTACAGTTCCTTCAGGATGGTTTAGATAAGGGTTTGTCCGCAAGTTCTTTGAAAGGGCAAATCTCTGCTCTTTCTGTTCTTTTTCACAGAAAGATTGCTATTCTTCCTGATATTCATTGTTTTGTACAAGCTTTGGTTCGTATAAAACCTGTCATTAAGTCAATTTCTCCTCCTTGGAGTTTGAATTTGGTTCTGGGAGCTCTTCAAGCTCCTCCGTTTGAACCTATGCATTCATTGGACATTAAATTACTTTCTTGGAAAGTTTAGTTCCTTTTGGCAATCTCTTCTGCCAGAAGAGTTTCTGAATTATCTGCTCTTTCTTGTGAGTCTCCTTTTCTGATTTTTCATCAGGATAAGGCGGTGTTGCGAACTTCTTTTGAATTTTTACCTAAAGTTGTGAATTCCAACAACATTAGTAGAGAAATTGTGGTTCCTTCATTATGTCCTAATCCTAAGAATTCTAAGGAGAAATCGTTGCATTCTTTAGATGTTGTTAGAGCTTTGAAATATTATGTTGAAGCTACGAAATCTTTTTCGTAAGAATTCTAGTCTATTTGTTATCTTTTCCGGGTTCTAGAAAAGGCCAGAAAGCTTCTGCCATTTCTTTGGCATCTTGGTTGAAAATCTTTAATTCATCTTGCCTATGTTGAGTCGGGTAAGACTCCGCCTCAGAGAATTACAGCTCATTCTACTAGGGTCAGTTTCTACTTCCTGGGCGTTTAGGAAATGAAGCTTCGGTTGACCAGATCTGCAAAGCAGCTACTTGGTCCTCTTTGCATACTTTTACTAAATTCTACATTTTGATGTATTTTCTTCTTCTGAAGCAGTCTTTTGGTAGAAAAGTACTTCAGGCAGCGGTTTCAGTTTGAATCTTCTGCTTATGTTTTTCGTTAAACTTTATTTTGGGTGTGGATTTTTCAGCAGGAATTGGCTGTCTTTATTTTATCCCTCCCTCTCTAGTGACCTTCTGTGTGGAAAGATCCACTTCTTGGGTAGTCATTATCCATACGTCACTAGCTCATGGACTCTTGCTAATTACATGAAAGAAAACATAATTTATGTAAGAACTTACCTGATAAATTCATTTCTTTCATATTAGCAAGAGTCCATGAGGCCCGCCCTTTTTTTGTTGGTGGTTATGATTTTGTATATAAGCACAATTATTCCAATTCCTTATTTTATATGCTTTCGCACTTTTTTTCTTATCACCCCACTTCTTGCTATTCGTTAAACTGAATTGTGGGTGTGGTGAGGGGTGTATTTATGGGCATTTTGAGGTTTGGGGAAACTTTGCCCCTCCTGGTAGGAATGTATATCCCATACGTCACTAGCTCATGGACTCTTGCTAATATGAAAGAAATGAATTTATCAGGTAAGTTCTTACATAAATTATGTTTTGTATATATTATGGATGATGTTAAGAAAGTTTCCATGAAAACCAAATTGCTGCAGAGAATTTAACAAATGGTCAAAATGGACTGAGTCGAAAGCTTTCTCTGCATCGACTGATATAATTGCGGAGTCAGGAGTGTCACCCTCTCTATCCCTCTCGACCTCTTCTTTGGCCCAATGATAATCTATGGTTAGGAAGAGTTCTCTTATCTTTGCTGATGAGTTTCGTTTAGACATAAACCCTGCCTGATCTTTATGAATAATTTTAGGAAGTAATATTTGTAACCTGGAGGCTAAGATTGATGACATAATTTTATAGTCTACATTTAGTAGTGCGATTGGCCTATAAGATTCTTTCTTATCTGGCTCCTTCCCGGGTTTGAGTATTAGAGTAGTATATGAGGCCGTAAAGCTAGATGGTGGGGTATTGTTCTTTATATAGATATCATTATATAATAAGGATAAGTATGGTAGGAGATTTGGTGAAAGTATTTTATAAAATTCATTCGGTAGCCCATCCGGGCCTGGAGATTTATTGAAGGAAAG
Organism: Bombina bombina; assembly: GCF_027579735.1. Lineage (NCBI taxonomy): Eukaryota > Metazoa > Chordata > Amphibia > Anura > Bombinatoridae > Bombina > Bombina bombina. Next base: position 181,990,857 of record NC_069499.1, on the reverse strand, counting down.
ATTTTGTATTGCCTTAGATATTTCAGTTTCCATTATGGGAGAATTTAGAGCATTGATTAACTCTGGGGGCACGACTTCAGTTGTAATTTTACTCCAAAAATTTTCCCGTTCCTTAGAATTTGAACTTTTTAAAGAATATAAATCTTGATAATAATCGGAAAAAATGTTGTAAAAGTTCATCTGATGCCGTTATAATTCTATCGTCTTTCTTTAATGAGTCTATATTTGGGGGTTGTTTCTCCCTTTTTACTAAGTTGGCAAGAAGTTTTCCCGTTTTACTCCCATATCTATAGAGTCGGGATTGAAATTTTAAGTCTCTCTGAGTGGACTTAAATAGCAAAGAGGAGTCTCTTACTTTTAGTGCTTGTACGTATCGTGACCAATTTCTTGCTGTTTTTTCTAGGAGATATGAATTATATGTATTTGATATGGATTTCAACATTTCCCTTTCCTGAGTTTTAAATTTCTCGTTCTGTTTATTGTATAGGCTAGGATTTCTCCTCTTAATACTGCTTTTGCAGTATTCCCATAGGATAATGGGTCGATTTATATATTCTTTATTAAAAGAAATAAATTCTAGGAATTTGTTATTAAGCCAGTTCTTAAATTTGAGGTCTGCCGCTAAATAATGGGAAAAAAAGAATCTTGAATGTATTTGGGGTGTTATTAATAGCATTAAAATTCTAACAAAATTGGAGCATGATCCGAAATGCATATAGAAAGGATTTCTGCCGTAGGTCTAAATTTACAAAAGTCTTTCATCTATAAGAAATAAGTCAATCCTTGAGAGTGACTTATGAGCTTTGGACAAACACGTAAAATTCCTGGAATCTGGGTTTTGTAGTCTCCAGATATCTCTAACCCTAAGATTTCGAAAGAGTTTTAAGACCATTTTAGTTTCTAAGTTATCCCTTTTAGTTCTGATTGGGGGGCTTTTGTGTCTTAAACCTGTCTAAAGGGTATTGAGGGCGACATGTTAAAGTCCCCTCCTAGAATTAAGAATCCTTCTGTATAGGTCATTATATTAGCTTGAAGAGTGTCCCAGAAGGAAGAACTAAAGATGTTGGGGGCATAAATATTGCATAATGTGTATATTGTTGTATCTATTTTAATTTTTGCCCATTAGAAACCTCCCCTCCGGATCTGAATTATATGATTAATTGATATTTCAATTTTTTCCCTAATAATATTGCCACTCCCCCCTTACGTTGAATGCTGGGTGAGGCCAAGACTTCTTTAACCCAAGAACTTTTTAATTTAGAGACTTCTTCTATTTTTAAGTGAGTTTCCTGTATGAAAGCAATGTCTATATTTTTCTTTTTTAAGGTAAGTGATTATAGTTTTACGTTTTAATAGGTGATGTTAGGCCCCCGATATTCCAAGAAAGCCATCTTGAGGCCATGTGCCATGTTAGTCATCCATCTATGATAGGAAGGGAGCGAGAAGGAGAAGGGAGAGAAGGAGAAAAAAAAAAAAAAAAAACCCCATTTAACTTCCCTTCTTTTATGGGATTATTAATATACTTCATAGTTTGTGTCCCAGCTAGGGCCTTAACTTTTTTGTAATTCTAGCCATTCTACATCATATTCCTTATTGTATGTTGGAATAGGCATTGAATTTAAGTCTGTCCTGTTCTGTAGTTAACTGCTGGGTGACATATTTCTCTGCTTCTCTCGCAGAATCAAAAAATTGTGTCTCATTATTCATTGTTATTCTCAGTCTTGCTGGGTATGCAATAGTAGCACGATGTCCCTGATTTATCAAATTTAGTGCATAAAGGGGCTAGTTCCCTTCTTTTAGCAGACGGTCTCTGCAGAAAAATCCTGAAAAAATCATTATTTTTGTCTCTCCCAGCATTATAGGGCTGATTTTTTTTAAAGTGTTGTAAATATTAGCAAATTTGTCTTGATAGTTTAATACTTTGGCTATATTGGTCTGGGTCTAGCCTCTTCCCTGCTTGATTTTTGCCATCCTATTCTATGAGCCTCTTTCGAGCACTACTCCTTGGATGTGTTTGGGAATTTGTAGCAACTGTGGCAATGTTATGGTTAACAGTTTATCTAAATCTTCGTATTGCTTCAGTTCGGGCACTCCAATTACTTCTGAAGTTGTTACGTCTAGCACGATTCTCTAAATCTTCTAACTTTGTCTGTATTTTCATAAGTTTATCATTCATTGTGTCTATTTTTGTGTATGGATTAGTGTGTTGTCTTCCAAGTCTGAAATCCTTTGTTCTGCTTTCTATTAATCTATTTAGAGAACTGACGGATCTTCTTCTGTGAGTGCATTTACTGTCCCTGTTTGATTCGCTTCTTAGGAGATCAAATTTTGGAGTCAGGGCCTCGATATGCTTGTGACTAATGCTTGTAAATTTAATGGTTCATTGATCTGTGGGGCATATGGGCTAACAGTGGAAGTGTCTACTGTGGTCTCTACTGTGTTTTTATTTCTTTTGTCTCTCTGCCTCCCAGCCATCGTAGGTGGGGGGGAGTCAGTTATAGTGTTTGTGAAGAAAAAAATGTATCCATATATTAATAGTTGTGCATAAGTATAAAAGGGAAAGAGGGAAGTGCGTGTTGTGTGGGAATGGGGTGTGTGCCAAAAATAATAAATAATAAATAATAATGTGAAAAAGTGAATATATTAAATGCTCCTTATCTTGCTTTCTTATTCTGTCCTTTTTCCTTTCTCCTACTTTCCTCCTATAAATCTATGTTGAATTAGTTAGTTTTCCTCTGATCTAGTGTTGAAGGTTCCCCTTATCCCTATTTAAATTCTGTTGAGTATAAAGTTTCTATCGCTAGTGTGAGAATTATATTCCTGTTATTCAAATTGTGTTACGAATGAGACCTAGAAAATGTAGAAGCCTCTTTATATGGATTAGTTCATGCTAGATAGGTTTTACTTATATTTAGGGCAAAGTAGAACACTAAATAGGGGGTATCAGTTGTAAAAGATTATGTTGATACTCTTAATATATATTATATTATTTCTCTATAAGTAGTTAGTTGACAAATTCAGTACTATACATATAATACATGTGATTTTGCTGAGGTTGATTACAATTATAGACGTTGGTTTATTATCTTATCCCTTTTAATTCCTTCAGCTAGTCATATATTCCTACTAGCAGAGCGCTTGTCTAGTAAAGATCTTTTTCACAAGCTGCAAATGCAGCGTCTCTGTTGCCCAATCCTAAGGCTATATGTTTAACTGAAGGAGTTTGTAGAATACTCTAGGAGGTATTGAATTAGTTTATCCCTTTTGTACACACTCATATGACAAAGACAACTTGATAAGCAAACATTTATATGATAAGCAAACTATTATATTCTCTATAGATAGTCAGGTAGCAAACTCAATGTATGCACCTATATACATATGGTTTTACTTGAGATTGGTTACAATTATGGACTTGATTTTTTATCTTATCCCTTCTAGTTCCCTCATCAGCCACCACCTCCTATTACCAGGGCGCTTGTCTAATTAGAATATTTTTCACAAGCTGAGAAAGATAACGTTTCTGTACCAAGTCTAAGGTTATATGTTTAGATGAAGGAGCTGTGGGACAATCTAGGAAATATTAAATTAGTTTTTCCTTTATAACCATAATACCTTTAAAGAGCAACCTTTTATGGGATAAGCAGACTGTTTGCTTAATATTAATTATAACTTATATTTGTTAAAACACCGGTTGTCAAATAATGAAACATTTATCTGTTCTCATGATGTTGCATATATCTCTGTCTTGTATCAGAAGAGAACAAAAAAAACAAAAAACCAAAATAAGAATAAAACAGAACAGCCGTCAATTTTGTATAACAATGTCCATATATCCCGGGGGATAGCTTTTACTTAGATTAAACTAATGTCTCCAGTTTTGTTATACTCTATTTTTCTTTCCCTTTCCCCCTTCTTCCCCTTCTTTCACTATGTTAGTAACAAAGAAAGTACTGACCCCCTGTCCGTGGGGAACTTTATGATGAGAAGTAGTTTTTTACTTCAGGGAGGGGAAGCAGGATTCCAAGTGGGTTAAACAAATAGCCGGGTCCCCCTCTCGCAGCATCGGTGGGGGGGAGAGCACCGGCGGTAAGAATAAGCAATATCCCTGCTTTTGATCTCCGGAGTGGAGGATTGAAGTATATCCACCCCTTGCACCAGGTGGATCCTGCTGGTATGTAAGGAAAGCTTTGGCTTCAGTCAGGGGCCCTAAGAAGTGTTTGTAGGACGTTGCTACTTTAGACTCCACGGTTGCTGCCCTCCTCTCTCACCAGGTATACTCCATCCCGCCACAGTACTTGTTTGCTGCCGCTTATGTGTCCAGCTCTTAGTGGTCGTCACCGCTATTTTCTATCCTCTTGATGGATCCAGGCCGCCAGAGAAAAAAAACACAAAAATGCCGTTTGCGTCCTGCAGGCTTGGGGACCACACCATCTAGCTTGTCTCGGCACCTCCGTTTGCAGCCGTTCACTCCGGTCCGTTTTCCAGCCAGTCTCTCAAGCTCCGCCTAACAGCGGTCAGCCTCGGTCCGGTCCCGGCCCACTCCTAGCGCTTAGACTCGGTTGACCTGACCGCATCAGTCAGGCTCCAGGTTAATCACGCAGGTGCAGCCTGAGGGCGGGGTCCTGGCGGCGGGGTTTTCCTCTGTGTTTTGCCCTTTGCTGTTATTTAGACTTCTGAGTCTGAAGGAGTGTTTCTCTGTAACCCTGGGATATTATTTAGGACAGAGCCTATTGTTGTTTTTTAAGTCTTTCCTTCACCTTTTTCAAGTTTATGGCTTAAAGTTCAGCCAGATATCCCATGTACTTGATGTGGGTTCAGTATAGGAGAACCGGTAGCCGTATGTAACTGGCTTTGTCAAGCTGCCCAAGGTCTTAGGGTGTTCGGCACGCATTCCCTCTGCCAATAGCTTGTTCAGGTAATGTGGAGGCAGGTGTCTACCTGACCTTGCACCTGTGCTCCTCCCACCCGGATCTCTCTGAGATCATACCCCACTTTTACACAACTCTTCAAATTTACTTCTATTATCTAATTTGCTTCATTCTCGTGATATCCCTTTGCTGAAAAGCATATCTAGATAGGCCTCAGTAGTTGTGCTGATTGGTGGTGTGCATAGATGCCTCGTGTGATTGGCTCACCCATGTGAATTGCTATTTCTTCAACAAAGGACTATTTAATGAATGAAGCTAATTAAATAATAGAAGTAAATTGAATGTTGTTTAAAATTGTATTCTCTATCTGAATCATGAAAGAAAATTTTGGGGAGCGATGTCCGCCCCAGACATCGCTGAATGCATAGGCTGTCAGCATTTAACATTGCGCAAGCAGTTCTGGTTAACTGCTTGTGCAATGCTGCCCTTCAGCCAGATTTGCGGCCAATTGGCCGCTAGCAGGGGGTGTCAATCAACATGATCGGGCGGATTGATGTCGCAGCCTCAGAGGCGGAGGACCAGTTAAGGAGCAGCAGTCTTAAGACCGCTGTTTCCGGCAAAGCCTGAAGGCTAGTGCGGAAACAGGGGCATCAGGGGCCATTCGGCCCTTGATAAATCGGCCCCTGTGTCTTAAATGAAGACAGAGGACCCAAAAACAGCATGCTTCAGGAAATATTGTCAACCTAATCTAATTGATTGCTTTGACATTGTGACTAAGTGATTAGAATAGGGTAGATCAGTAGTTTATCTAGATTTTAGCAACGCATTTAACACTGTCCCATAAAAAAAAATAATAATAAACTGTATTGCCCAAGTCTAAACTCAAAAGAGATAGAACTATTGTTTAAGGATTAACTGGGGTGTCTTAATAAATGTAGTGCATTTACCATAGGGGGCTGTTACTATTGGTGTTCCTTAGTGGTGAGTTCTGGAGCCCTGTTTTGTCTCTTTCCAAACAAAACAAAAATCTGTAAAGCGGAGTAGATATTGCGGTAGGAGTAGATCATGCGTGTAGTGATATAGAAAATTAGAGTACTTGGAAGCATGACTGGATCTAAAGTGGCCATCATAAAATGCATATTTATGCATTTAAGAAAGAAAAATCCAACAGCTAACTTACAGACTCATTGACACATTACTGACTTAAAAAAGAGGAACAAAACTTGGTAATTATTATTTCAAATTATTTTAAAATTTGGTACACAACTGTAGTGGTACAGCAGGCTATGGACAATAGAATGCTTGGTTGTATAGTGTCAGGGTTTTTCTTCCCTGTTGTGTTTGCCATGTGCTGCTGGCAGCCATTTTACTCACCTCTCTTCCCTGACTATGGTGCATTGTGGGGGATGCTGCTCAATTCCTGCACTTCCCTTTTATGGCCAGACTGGTGTGCATCATCCATGTGAGACAGGATGCAGTTCCAGAATTGTGTTGTCATCATAAAGGGCCTCTGTTCAGTATGCTTTGCCTTTGCGTTGTCTCAGACCTGTTTGTGAGAGTTCCTGTGTATTACTTGGCTGCCTGACGTCCTTCCTGGTTCCTGATCCTCTGGCTCTGTTCCCCTGACTCTGTTGTTTTTCCTTGTTCCTGATTCCGGCTGTCTGACTATTTGCTTTGGCTCCTGACTCGGCTCGTCTGACTACAGCTCTGGTTTTGATTCCTGGCTTGTTATTTGATTGTGGACTTTTTATTATTTTTTGCTATTAATAAAGGTTTGATTATTCTTGCACCTTCTCGTCTAAGTCTGATTCCTGGCACCCTGACATATAGGAAGAAGTATTATAAGAACAATTAAGGTCCTTATGCAACGTTACAGCTCACTAGGCTCTCATCTTGAATATTGTGCATAGTACGTAGTGCAGGTCACACAGTCAAGACTATAATTAATATCAGCATGATCTTCCAATGAACTAACCTTAGCTCATTACTCTTCAACTGTCGCCTTATTCCCTGCAGTGCTATATCCTTTCTTCTCTTAATTTGATACCAATTGCCATGTGGCACACAGTGCCAATCTTATAACTTTCTTTGCATGGGCCAAGTCACCACAGGTAAATATCTCGGGGGCCTGACAATGACTTGATTTGTGTATAGCTTAGAGGAGAGAAAGGAGAGGTGACATTCATAAGAACCTTAACATATATTAACCTGCTTAATGAAGCAAAAGATACAAGAATTTATGTTGTTCAGGAGTGATTTCGCAGAAGCACTTCTTTACAGATAAGGTGGTTGATTTTGTGGAATACATTTTCATTAGAGGTTGGTAAAGACAAATACTGATGGAGATTCAACAATGACTGAAATAAAAGAAGGCTAACCTTATAATATATAGGAAATATGGGTAGACTTGCTAGGTTTATGGTTATTTTATGCCCACAGTTAACACTTTACCTGCTTGTCTGCAAGAACTGAGCTGTATACCCAGTGAAGATCTGCACAGTCTCAGATCGTTAAGGTCATTCAGGCTCTTCCTCATGGTTACAGTTTCAGTTAGTGCAGATAAGAGAAAAATGCAATGTACATGTGTTAAATATTCTTTAACAGTTTAATAATTTATACCCCATATATGGTATTAAACTAGTACACCTTGTCTCTGCCTGCTGCTGTTGGTCTAAACTTGCTACACAGATGTTCTACCAGATTTAGGGGTCTATTTATTATTGTGCGGACGGACATGATACTATGTAGCGTATCATGTCCGCCACACAATCGATAAATGCCAACACGCTTACGCACGGTCGGCATTTATCATTGCACCAGCAGTTCTTGTGAACTGCTGGTGCAATGCCGCCCCCTGCAGATCTGTGCAGGGGATGTCAATCAACCTCTAGTATTCGATCGGGTTGATTTCTGTCCACCGCCTCAAAGCAGGCGAAACAGGTTATGGAGCACGCGGTCTTTAGACCCACTGTTCATAACTTCTGTTTCTGGCGAGACGAAACACGGGGCATCAAGCTCGTACAGAGCTTGATAAATTGACCCCAAAGTGTTAGGTGGGAGTCAGTATATCCTTTCATTGATTAGATGTATATCACAACAATGATTATAACAAGTTTATTGTAGTCTTAAAGTGAATGTAAACTTGAGCATAGTCGCTCAAGTCATAGGATAGAATTTAAAAACTGAATAAGACTTTCAGTCATCAAATGTGTGGTATATACTTATCTTCTGAGATTTTTACCTTGTAATGCTAAAAGGATAAGCGCCGTTCCTCTACCCACCATATTCATAAATTGATTGACAGATGACGAATCTGCCATCCACTAATCGTTGTTTCCCCCCAGGCGTTCAGCCCCTTTGCACAAACGTCACGGCCCAGGGGGGGGACAACAATGATTAGTGGATTGCAGATTCGTCATCTGTCAATCAATTGATGAATATGGCGGGCGGAGGAACGGAGCATTACAAGATAAAAATCTCAGAAGATAAGTATATACTACACATTTGATAAATGAAAGTCTCATTACTTTTTTAAATTCTATCTATGATTTGAGCGACTATGCTCAATTTAACATTCACTTTAAGGCATCCTGTTTGTAACATATTATCAATGCATTTGTGTAATCTTCGTATTAAACTCAAAGGGACAATGTACTGTAAATGTTTCTTTACTTTTATTTGTCATTTAAAATAGCTGATTCTTCTCTGTTGCTACAACCTATACTGAATTTCACATATTGTAGTATGGGCTTAAAATAAATGTATGTAAACAAATAGACAAAGAAGAAATCAAACTCCCAGTTGGGGATGGGATAGAGAGAGAGACCAGCCCATTTTGAAAAAAATAATTTAAGCTTACCTGATTAAATTACTTTAATTGTGGTGAGAGTCCACAATCCATTACTCCTTGGAATACTCTTCCCTGCCACTAGGAGGAGACAAAGATTCTCAAAACCACATAAGCTCTATAAAACCCCTCCCTCCTCACTGGTAACCTCAGGTATGGCAAAGTAGTCTAGCTGCAGACTGGAGCTCCACTCTAGACAGGAAACATGTGACCTCCACTGACTCTAGACAGGAAACGTGACCTCCACTCAAAGTTTTTTTTTTATCAACTTTAATGTAACAAACAACCTATAGACAATCATTCTGAAAACAAAACATTTTGCAGTTTTCTTGTTCTTAATGTTCATTCACAGTGGTTTATGCTGATTGTCATTTATAAGGTAACCACTGTGACTGTCGTTTATAAGGTAATCACTGTGAATGAACATTAAGAACAAGAAAGCTGCAAAATGTACAAGGCTGAAGTTGGATTCTTATTCAGTCAGATTCTTATTTTGCAACTAATTACAATTTGCAAAATAAAGATATCTAGCATTATTTTTATTTTAAATAAATATTACACTTTCCAAAAACCTAAACAAAATTACATTTTATATAAAAAAAAAAACCTTATATTGCAATAATCAGATTGCAAACATGGCATAATTGTTTCTAATAAGTAACTGATATTATAAAAGTATTAAAATCCTTTGCACCACTCATTTATGTGTGGAATATACAGGGCGTGAGCCTCTTCATGGGACAGACATGTTATCAGCCTTGTCCACGCTTCTTTATGGCAAATTTGGTGCCAACCTTGCCACTTTATTTATTTTACCTTTTTCTAAATACGTCATTGGTATTTAAAAAAGGATAAAATCCTTTGGGACACTCATTTATGTGTGTATATATACAAGGCGGTGAACCCATCATAGGATAGACATGTTATCAGCCTGGCCAGCGCCCTTTATGCAAACAAATTGGTGCCAACCTTGCCACTTCATATATTTTACCTTTTCTGAATAAGTGGTATTTTAAAAGGGTTAAAATCCTGTGGGCCCACTCATTCTGTGTGGATATATACAGGGCATGAGCCCTCTTTATAGGACAGACATGTTCTCAGCCTTAAAATCATAAAGAAACACTGCAATCCGTAAAAGTGCTTATTTAACTATTAATCTTCAAAAAAGTAGTAGTAAATCCATACACACATCAAAACGAAAGTATGGCAAAGAGCATTTAAAAACCAATGAAAGGCAGGTAAATACATGTTTCAGGAACCAGTAATCCTACATGTTTCGGTTGTCCCTTATTCAGGATATAGCTGGCTCTATCCCTACTTCCTGTCTTTAAATACCTGCATCTGTCTTCCTATTCGTGGTTGGTCTCCCAGGTGTTAACCCCTAAGGTACCCCTTACTATCCAAAGGTGCTTGTATGTGTTATCAACTAATTAACTTACTGTCTGCAACCTTAATATCAAATGAATCAAGGTGCTTTGCACTATTATAAAGAAAATACACCTTATTATCATGGCACTAATAGCTTCTGGGCCTATTTGGGATACACTAAATTGCCAAGGGAATAATAATAATAAAAAATCCCTTGTCTTATATACCATCCCTCTAGCATATCATGATGTGTAATTTCTAATTTTCTTACTACCATGTGGCATATAGTTGATAGTTGTTAAGCTACCTGAAATTGTCTATATCTACAAATGTAAATTTCACTGGTTGATTAGGGAAAAGAAAAAACTATTAGTTATTATTATTAGTGTTACTTTTTCAGAAGGTAAATGACATCCCTTTCAATGTTGAAGCCCTGCAGTCTCCTAGTCCTCAATTTAAAAATCCAGAATGCTTCACGCTGTTCTCGTCCCCTCCTCTAAGGGGGATTCCGGACACACTCAATAACCTGCCATGAGAGGGACCCTCCCTCCACCTCCCCCCCCCCACACCCACTTGCGCACTGCTATGAAAAAAAGTGTGTGAAAGTCCAGAGCATTCAACATTGTGTGAGATGTCATTCAGGTGTTCCACTCATCCCCTGCTCTCATCCTAATCAAATTGTAGGCACCTCCTAAGATCAGTTTTGTATAAATAACAGCACCCGTAACACGTTCAATTAGTTCAGGAAGAGAGGAGGGGGTATCTGTTTTTTCTTTGTGCATTTGTTAGTTGCCTATAGTCAATGATTGGACGGAGGACTACCATCCTTATTCTTAACAAAGAACATAGACGCTCCAACGGAGGATGTGGGGGTCTAATGAAGCCTTTTATCAAGTTATCATCCAAATAGTCTTTCAAATGAGCTAATTCTGGCTCTGAAAGCGGATATATATGTCCTATAGGTTATGTACTGTCTGGTATGAGATCAATAGGACAATCATACGACCTGTGTGGTGGTAGTGTGTCTGCCTCAACCTTATCAAAAACGTCACTAAATTCTTTGTAACAATCAGGTAGGCCATTGACAGATAAATGGTATAAAGAGTGTTTGGTAAAACATGAACTGTTTACAAAATGCAGAATCAAAGATCACAGACCCTTCACACACCATGAAATAGTGGGGTTATGTTTATTAACAGTTTAAACCAAGTATCATAGGATATACTGAAGTGGGAAAGTACATCGAAAGACAAACTGCTCAATATGACCAGACTTAGTTATTACAGTAAATAGGGCTGGTGTGATGTGTTATAGGACCTGAACTGAATAGTGAGCCCATCAACCAAACGTATAGCAAGTGAGACACTCTTTTTTTATTAGTGGGATCTTATTTTTAACAACAAAGGAAATATCTACAATATTCCCAGATGCGCCAGAGTCAACTACGGCCTGTTGTCTATCTTCCGATGATGCCACTGTAGGGAGAGAGGAAGGGACAAATGAGAATTGAAATATGTACCATATTGATTATATGATAAATAGGAGGTCTCCTTACCCTTCTTTTGGCGAAGAAGTAATGGACAATCCTTAACCGTGTGATCTTTATCAGCACAGTATAAAACAAAGGTTCAATAATTTGCGCCTAGCATTTTTCCTTCAGGTTTTAGAGGACCACGAATCACTGCTACATCCATAGGTTCATCAAAGGACCTTGCTAGGTAAGGTTGATGGGTAGCTTGATAAGTGGATAAATCTTCTGTAGCTTGCATCACTGAAGGATCTTTCAGATTTTCTTTCCCTTAACCTTCGGTCCTATACCTATGTGAGTGTCATGAGGGCTTCTAAATCATCAGGAAGGAGTACCACGTGCAAGCTCATCTTTTATTGATTCACTGAGACCTAATCGGTATTGATTCCTTAAGCTGGACGTGTTCCACTGAGTGTCCGGTGCACCAACGTTTGAAATCCGTGATATATTCTTCCACGACTCTTTTCCCTTGACGTAAGGACCTAATAGCTGTTCTTGCTGTGTTCTGATTTTTGTGATCCTCATAAAGCAGAGGACATGGCAGAAAAGAATGCATCGAGAGACTTTAAGATGGATCATCCTTTCTCAATAATAGGCATTAGCCCAAGACCTGGGCCTCACCACTTACGAATGATGATAACAGTTAATACCCTGACCCTATCTGTTGGGTATGATTTAGGTTTCAGAGTAAACATCAGTGTACAAGAGTTCTTAAAATCCCTAAACAAAGCTCTCTCCCCAGAGAATTTTTCAGGAGGGCTAATTAAAGGTTCAGCTGAATTTTCAGCTACAGGAGGCTTACTGGCAAGATGGTCATTTATGATATTTCTCTGATGTTTTGGTTCTCCAATTGTATCTCCCTTAGTCCCTGTATCATGTGATCCATACTTTGAGCTAGGGAGCCAACCCTATTGTAAAGGCTCTGTTATATCCATTAACAATCAGGTACTAGTTATTTTTATAGGCTTGGTAATATGATATGTTTAAGTATGAACTAGTACCCTTGTTCTTGCAGGACCACTCAGTCTACAACCTTACCTCGGGTTCACTAAGATCTAACTTGTGTGAACCCTGTTATGCTCATAGATCTGAGGGACACTACTGTAGGATACAGTGTGAAGATGGTATACAAGAGGAAATGGAATGAGCTAAACAACAATATAGTATGGTAATGTAGGATAACTCGAATTCCAGAGTTTAGAGAGAAACTTATTTACTTCCAAAATAGTTGCATACTCGCATCACACACATATAAAATATTTACATAGCTTGCACACACACACACACACACTTTAGTAAGAGTTGTGCAAGGTAGGTTCATTGGTTATTAACAAACCGGATACAAGATTTGCAGTTGTGAGTAGTTGCTGGGTTAAGTCAGTTTAAGCACAAAAAGTACATCAGAGGTTAATGCAAAATGGAGCAGTACTTTGAAGCTAATGATAGATATGGCAAAAGTCACTGTGCAAGTCAATGAAATGAATCACAAGCGGAAGAGTTGATGTAACAGTTAGTACATGAAATAAACTGGTTAATAGCTTAGTATGGCAGGTAAACTTGATTACTTGATTACTTGAGGCAAGCAGCAACAAATGACATGAGAGGCAAGATATCCTTATTTGTATATTGGTAATACAGACCGGTAATCCTGATGGTAGTATATACAAACCGAACTTCCCCAAATAGTATCCTCAGCGTGGAGCAAAAGCGGAGTTAGGAGAGTAATGCAGACAGCGTGTGCAGTGATTCAGTGAGAGTGCGTGGCGGCTGCGGTTTTCACCTAGAGACAAGTCGGGCGTGACGTCACACGCCAACGGACCAGCATGCGAAGTGAGCAGGAAGCAAGCAGCAGCGAGAGAGACAGGAACAGAGATGAGGTGCTGCAATACACGCAAGTCTTGAGTACAGAAATAAGTATCAGTAGCAGGGAATCCCAACTTAGACAGGAGGGAATGGCTGGGTGCGTAGCGTTCAGGAACAGAGAGTGACTGAACAAATTACCAAGCAACGTTCAACACTAGGTGGAGCCCTTAAATAGCAGTATGGTAATTAGTAGTTAAAGGTACAGAATGGTAAAACCCCTGAACAGGTACATGCTCTCTTTGGCACGAAATTACAGCCCTTGGATATGTAGTCCTTAAGACTGTCTCGGCTGAGAGAATTGGTAGGTGTTTATTTACAATATCAATGTAAGTCGTAATTAATGTTGGTCTCTTTGAGTCGTAGGTCTGTCTTTTATTACTTTTAATAACCTTTATCATTTGTTCCCTGTTCATTCTGGTGACCTCCAGATGAGCCTGTTAATGGTCTTTGATGAGTAACCTCTTTCAATCAGGCGGCTCTTGAGGACCTCACTTTCCCTTGAAAAGTCCTCTTCCAAAGAGCAGTTCCGCTTGATCCGCATGAACTGCCCCTTGGCACCCCAAACCCTGTGTGATGGGGATGGTTACTCCTTGCATGGAGCAAGGAGTGGAAAGTAATGGGCTTACAATAGAGAATGGTGAGGATTCTCCCCACTTTCTATGTCCCCCTTCAATTCCACGTCCCAAATAGGGTGTATTTGTTTCCCCAATTTGTGCAGTGAATTCGAGGCCTCAGCCTGGCCCCAACGCTTTTTATGACAAACAAACTGGTGCCAACCTCGTCACTTCTTATATAATACCTTTTCTAATAAGAAAGGGTAATTTGAAAGGGTTTAAAATTCCTGTGGGACACTCATTTCTGTGTGGATATATACAGGGCATGAGCCCCTTTATAGCACAGACATGTTCTCCGCCTGGGCCAACGCTTTTTATGACAAACAAACTGGTGCCGGCCTTGCCAAATCACTTATTTTTCCTTTTCTAAATAAGTTACTGCTATTTTGAAAGGGTTTCTTTGACATATAAATCTTTGGGGACAGTCTGAAAACACTTGGATTGTACAAAGGGGCGCACGCCCTATATAACACACCGAAATCAGTGGCCCCAAAGGATTGTAACTTATTTTTAAAACCAGTTATTTTATTTAGAAAAGGTCAAAATATATGAAGTGGCAAGGTTGGCAATAGTTTTTTTTTGCCATAGAAAACATTGGGTCAGGCTGAAAACATGTTTTGTCCTATGTAGGGCTTCACGCCGTGTATGTATCTATGCAGAAATTAATGGGCCCAAAGTATTTTAACCCTTTTTAAAATACCCAGTTACTTATTCAGAAAAGGTAAAATAAATGAAGTGTATATTAATGAGATAGGTATAGAACTGCCTTATTCATCAAATTATGGTTCCATCTATAACTCATACATATATATTCCTTAGGGAAGTGCAGGGGTTGCCCTAGTGGTTGGTATATGTGTAATCCAAAGGAAAAGAAAACCACTATGTGGCACACACTTAAAAACATAGGTAGATCGCAGAAAGGGAGCCAAAAAATTAAACATTCTTTTACTGTCAAATATTAAAATACAAATATTGGAGCATCTGGATTAAACATACTACAATTGTCTATTAAATTAAATAAAGCAGATTCCAACACTGTCAGAGGCCCATTGTAAGATGTCCACCGAGATAGAAAACGATCCCTAATAAACTACTTGACTATGATTTGGTGCTACCCACAAAGGTGGGTGAAGGGTGGGGCTTATCAGACTCTCTCTTGGTAGACAGCTGATTACAATTATTGTGAAAAAGATACGGCTTGCAGTGACTAAGGAATGACCAGAATTACCTGTATATCAATCACAGAGGTCACGCAAATAAAGTATTACCATGTCCAGATTACTCACAGACAGGCGAATGCCTAACGCAGTTCCATGGGCTTTCTTAGAGCCTCAACGACAGTAAAAGTTACGTTTTATTTTTTTGCTCCCTTTCTGCGGATCTACCTATGTGTTTAAGTGTGTGCCAAATAGGGGTTTTCTTTTTTGGGGATTACAAAATATATGAAGTGACAAGGTTGTCACCAATATGTTTGCCATAAAGAGCGTTGGGCCAGGCTGGTTAACATGTCTGTTTTATGATGGGGTTCAAGCCCTGTATATATCCACATATAAATTAGTGGCCAACAGGATTTTAACCATTTAAAATATCAGTTACTCAAATTATGCCATGTTTCCAATCTGTATAGTGCAGTATAAGATTATTTTTTTTATTATATATAAAATGTAATTTTGTTTAGTTTTTTGAAAAGTGTATTATTTTATTTAAACTAAAAATAATGCTAGATATCTTTATTTTGCAAATTGCAATCAGTTGTAGAAAAAGAAGCTGACTAAATAAGAAGACAACTTCAGCTTTGTACTTTTTTTTTGTACACTCACAGTGTTACTTATAAATGACAATCAGCACAAACCACTGTGAAGTGAACATTAAAGGGACAGTAAACCTCAAAAATAATGTTATAAATTCTGCACATAGTGCAGAATTATATAACATTATATTAGCCTTATCTGTATAAAATGTAATATTCCCTTTGATTTTTTAAAAACCCCCGGCTGTTTTACAGACCCGCTCTCTGTGCTCTTCTGAGCGGGTCTGTTTTAGTCACACAGCGCATCGGGCCAGCTGTATAGTCACAGCCAGCACGACCGCGCCATAACACAAAGTGCAGCTCGCTCCTGCTCTGTCTGACAGCAGGAGCGAGCTGCACTGTGTATAATGGCGCGGGGTCGGGCCGGGCTGTGACAATACAGCTGGCCCAATCAGCTGGGGCCCGGTCAATCATCCAGATCGGATCAGAAGCAATGGGGCATTGATGCTGCTTAATAAATCTACCCCTTAGGATCAGTAGTTTAGTGTACAAGACAGCCAGAAAACCCCTATTCTATGGCCTTAAAGGGGCTACGTTTGCTGCAATGAGCATCAAGCACAGCAGAAAATAAACTATTAAAGGGATACTAACCCAATTTTTTTCATTTAACTGATGCTAAGGGGTAGATTTATTAAGCATGCAATTCTGAGCAACTTTCTAATTTACTCCTATTATCAATTTTTCTTCGTTCTTTTGGAATCGTTATTTGAAAGCAGGAATGTAAAGCTTAGGAGCTGGCCCATTTTAGGTTTAGCACCTGGTTAGCGCTTGCTGATTGAATGTTGATTCGGTAGTCTCCCACACTGCCACATGCATAGAAATGCCAAATTAACTGTGGCATCTGAAACGCACATATCGGCTGATTTAAGATTTCAGTGCGCCACATGGGGCTGTGAAGCCGCATTCGGTGCTTAAAGGGACACTAAACCCAAAAAATGTATTTCATGATTCAGATAGAGAATACAATTTTAAAACAACATTCCAATTTACTTCTATTATCTAATTTGCTTCATTCTTTAGCTATCCTTTGTTAAGAAATAGCAAAGCACATGGGTGAGCCCAATCAGATGAGGCATCTATGTGCAGCAACCAATCAGCAGTTACTGAGCATATCTAGATATGCTTTTTGGCAAAGTATATCAAGAGAATGAAGCAATGAGACAATAGAAGTAAATTAAAAAGTTGTTTAAAATATCATGCTCTATCTAAATCATGAAAGAAAAAAATTGGGTTTAATGTCCCTTTAATAAATGGAGCCCTAAACGTCCTTTCAATTTAAACCCCTTAATCACCATCTTGTTTTAGCAACATTCCAAAATGGAAACTTGCTTTAACCCTTTCATGACAGGGTTATAAAGTCTACATCGGAACCAAGTTCCGATTGTAGACAAATTTAAATCACGATCGCGAGATTTCAATTATGGGATAGGGTCTGGGGGGCGTCCCTATTCTGCCAGGCACACTCTCCAGACCGCGATCAAATCCAGGAGCACAGTTGGCTTCAGGACAGCTGTTGGTTACGACGTTGTATTACGTCATAACGGCTTTAAAGCCCAGCTCCGTTTTGACGGAATACAACAGCATAACGGCGGCAAAAGGTTAACAAACAATACAATAAATATTGTAAAAAAAAAAACAATACTTGTTAAAGTTTATGTGACTATATAGAGATTAAACCCCTTAATTGCTGAGCTATTTCCACCCCTGTACTGAGATGTTTTGCCGTTTTTATATGCTGTTTATATTTAGATTCTATTGTAGGTAATTTTTCAGTGAGAAACCCACACGTATTATATATATCTTTTTTCTCCAACATTGGTGTGTCCGGTCCACGGCGTCATCCTTACTTGTGGGGAATATCTCCTCCCCAACAGGAAATGGCAAAGAGTCCCAGCAAAGCCAGCCACACAGTCCCTCCTAGGCTCCGCCCACCCCAGTCATTCTCTTTGCCGTTGCAACAGGCAACATCTCCACGGAGATGGTGAAGAGTATGTGGTGTTTAGTTGTAGTTTTTTTATTCTACTATCAAGAGTTTGTTATTTTAAAATAGTGCTGGTATGTACTATTTACTCTGAAACAGGAAAAGATGAAGATTTCTGTTTGTGAGAGGAAGATGATTTTAGCAGACAGTAACTAAAATCGATTGCTGTTTCCACATAGGACTGTTGAGATGAAGTAACTTCAGTTGGGGGAAACAGTTAGCAGACTTTTCTGCTTAAGGTATGACTAGCCATATTTCTAACAAGACTGTGTAATGCTGGAAGGCTGTCATTTCCCCTCATGGGGACGGTAAGCCATTTTCTTAGTCTCAAACAGAATAAAGGGCTTAATATGGGCTATAAAACTGGTAGACACTTTTATGGGCTAAATCGATTGCTTTATTTGGACATTTTATACATGTTTATGCTGATAATTCACACTTATAAACTTGGGGAACGTTTTTTAACGTCAGGCACTATGTTAGACACCTTTTCCAGTCAGGAAGGGCCCTTCCCAGTTGTAGGCTGCGCCTCATTTTCGCGCCATTACTGCGCAGTTGTTTTTGAGTGCAAGACATGCAGATGCATGTGTGAGGACCTGAAAGTAGTTGGAAAAGTTCCTAGAAGGCGTCATTTGGTATCGTATTCCCCCTCTGGGCTTGGTAAAGTCACAGCAAAGGCTGTAGCTGGGACTGTATAGGGGTTAAATCTGTACGGCTCCGTGGTTTCGTTATTTTAAGGGTTAAAGCTCTGAAAATTGGTGTGCAATACTTTTAATGCTTTAAGACACTGTGGTGAAATTTTGGTAAATTTTGAACAATTCCTTCATATATTTTCACATATTCAGTAATAAAGTGTGCTCTGTTTAAAATGTAAAAGAGACAGTAACGGTTTTGTTTTAAAACGGTTTTTGTGCTTTATTGACAAGTTTAAGCTGTTTAACATGTCTGTGCCTTCAGATAAGCTATGTTCTATATGTATGAAAAGCCAATGTGTCTCCCCCTTCAAAATTGTGTGATAATTGTGCCATAGCGTCCAAACAAAGTAAGGACAGATACTGCCACAAATAATGAAATTGCCCAAGATGATTCCTCAGATGAAGGTAGTAGACATGGTTCTACATCATCTCCTTCTGTGTCTACGCCAAGTTTTGCCCACGCAGGAGGGGCCCCCTAGTACTTCTAGCGCGCCAATGCTTATTACCATGCAACAATTGACGGCTGTAATGGATAACTCCATAGCAAATATTTTATCCAAAATGCCTGCATATCAGAGAAAGCGCGATTGCTCTGTTTTAAACACTGAAGAGCAGGAGGGCGCTGATGATAATTGTTCTGTCATACCCTCATACCAATCTGAAGGGGCCCATGAGGGAGGTTTTTGTCAGATGGGGAATTTCAGATTCAGGAAAAATTTCTCAACAGGCTGAACCTTATGTTGTGACATTTAAATTTAAATTAGAACATCTCCGCGCACTGCTTAAGGAGGTATTATCTACTCTGGATGATTGTGACAACTTGGTCATTCCAGAAAAATTATGCAAGATGGACAAGTTCCTAGAGGTTCCGGTGCACCCCGACGCTTTTCCTATACCCAAGCGGGTGGCGGACATAGTGAATAAGGAGTGGGAGAAGCCCGGCATACCTTTTGTTCCCCCTCCTATATTTAAGAAATTATTTCCTATGGTCGACCCAGAAAGGACTTATGGCAGACAGTCCCTAAGGTCGAGGGGGCAGTTTCTACTCTAAACAAGCGCACTACTATTCCTATCGAAGATAGTTGTGCTTTTCAAAGATCCTATGGATAAAAAATTGGAAGGTTTGCTTAAAAAGATTTTTGTACAGCAAGGTTACCTTCTACAACCCATTTCGTGCATTGTTCCTAGTCACTACAGCAGCATGGTTCTGGTTCGAGGAAACTAGAAAAGTCGCTCAGTAGAGAGACTCCATATGAGGAGGTTATGGACAGAGTTCACGCACACTTAAGTTGGCTAACTCTTTTCTATTTTAGATGCGCTTTGCAATTAGCTAGATTAGCGGCGAAAAATTCAGGGTTTGCAATTGTGGCGCGCAGAGCGCTTTGGCTAAAGTCTTGGTCAGCGGATGTATCATCCAAGACAAAATGCCTTAACATCCCCTTCCCAGGGTAAAACTCTCTTTGGACCAGAATTGAAAGAGATTATCTCAGACATCACTGGGGGAAAGGGCCACACCCTCCCACAAGATAGGGCCTTTCAAGGCAAGAATAAGTCTAATTTTCGTTCCCTTTCGTAATTTCAGGAACGGACGGCCCTCTAATTCTGCAATCCTCTAAGCAAGAGGGTAATGCCTCACAGTCCAAACCAGCCTGGAAACCGATGCAAGGCTGGAACAAGGGTAAGCAGACCAAGAAGCCTGCTACCGCTAACAAAACAGCATGAAGGAGTAGCCCCCAATCCGGGACGGATCTAGTAGGGGGCAGACTCTCTCTCTTTGCTCAGGCTTGGGCAAGAGATGTTCAGGATCCCTGGACGCTAGAATAGTTTCTCAGGGTTATCTTCTGGAATACAAGGAAACTACCCCCAAGGGGAAGGTTCCACATGTCTCACTTATCCTCAAACCAAATAAATAGACAGGGCGTTCTTACATTGTGTAGAAGACCTGTAAAGATGGGAGTGATACACCCAGTTCCAATGACGGAACAAGGAATGGGATTTTACTCAAATCTGTTCGTAGTTCCCAAAAAGAGGGAACCTTCAGACCAATTCTGGATTTAAAGATCCTAAACAAAATTTCTCAGGGTACCCATCATTCAAAATGGAAACCATTCGAACGATTCTACCCACTATCCAGGAAGGTCAATTTATGACTACCGTGGATCTAAAGGATGCGTACCTACATATTCCTATCCCCAAGAACATTCAATCAGTTTCCTAAGGTTCGCCTTTCTGGACAAACATTACCAGTTTGTGGCCCCTCCCATTCGGATTAGCCACTGCTCCAAGGATTTTTCACAAAGGCTACTTGGGTCCCTTCTAGCGGTTCTAAGGACCGAGGGGCATTGCAGTAGTACCTCATACTTGGACGGACATTCTAATACAAGCGTCGTCCCTTTCAAAGGCAAAGGCTCATACAGACATCGTTCTGGCCTTTCTCAGATCTCACGGATGGAAGGTGAACATAGAAAAAAGTTCTCTGTCTCCGTCAACAAGAGTTCCTTCCTGGGAAACAATAATAGATTCTTAGAAATGAGGCTCTTTCTGACAGATGTCAGAAAGTCAAAACTTCTAAGCACTTGTCAAGTTCTTCATTCTGTTCCACGTCTTCCATAGCTCCAGTGCATGGAAGTAGTAGGGTTGATGGTTTGCAGCAATGGACATAGTTCCTTTTGCGCAATTCATCTAAGACCATTACAACTGTGCATGCTGAAACAGTGGAATGGGGACTATACAGACTTGTCTCCAGTGATTCAAGTAGATCAGAAGACCAGAGATTCACTCCATTGGTGGATATCCCTGGACCACCTTCGCAGACCAGAGTGGGTCATTGTCACGACCGACGCAGTCTAGTGGGCTGGGGTGCGGGCTGGAATCCCTGAAAGCTCAGGGACTATGGTCGCGGGAAGAGTCTCTTCTCCCGATAAAACATTCTGGAACTAAGAGCGATATTCAATGCTCTCAGGGCTTGGCCTCAGCTTGCAAAGGCCAGATTCATAAGATTCCAATCAGACAACATGACGACTGTTGCGTATATCAATCATCAGGGGGGAACAAGGAGTTCCCTGGCGATGAAAGAAGTAACCAAAATAATACAATGGGCAGAGAATCACTCCTGCCATCTATCTGCGATCCACATCCCAGGTGTGGAAAACTGGGAAGCGGATTATCTGAGTTGTCAGACATTCCATCCGGGGGAGTGGGAACTCCACCGGAGATTTTTGCCCAGTTGACTCAATTATGGGGCATTCCAGACCATGGATCTGATGGCGTCTCGTCAGAACTTCAAGCTTCCTTGCTACGGGTCCAGATCCAGGGATCCCAAGGCGACTCTAGTGGATGCACTAGTAGCGCCTTGGACCTTCAACTATCTTATGTGTTCCCCACCATTTCCTCTCATTCCCAGGCTGGTAGCCAGGATCAAACAGGAGAGGGTCTTGGTGATCTTGATAGCTCTGCGTGGCCACGCAAGGACCTTGGTATGCAGACCTGGTGAATATGTCATCGGTTCCACCATGGAAGCTACCTTTGAGACAGGACCTTCTTGTTCAGGGTCCATTCGAACATCCAAATCTGGTCTCCCTCCAGCTGACGGCTTGGAGATTGAACGCTTGATTCTATCAAAGCGTGGGTTTTCAGATTCGGTGATTGATACTCTGGTTCAGGCCAGAAAACGGTTTAACTAGAAAGATTTACCATAAAATATGGAAAAGATATATCTGCTGGTGTGAATCCAAGGGATTCCCTTGGAATAAGGTAAAGATTCCTAAGATTCTTTCCTTTCTGCAAGAAGGTTTGGATAAAGGATTATCTGCGAGTTCTCTAAAGGGACAGATTTCTGCTTTATCTGTATTACTACACAAAACGACTGGCAGCTATGCCAGATGTTCAAGCATTTGTTCAGGCTCTGGTTAGGATCAAGCCTGTTTACAGACCTTTGACTCCTCCCTGGAGTTTTAAATCTAGTTCTTTCAGTTCTTCAAGGGGTTCGTTTGAACCTCTACATTCCATAGATATTAAGTTGTCTATCTTGGAAAGTTTTGTTTTTGGTTGCTATTCTTCTGCTAGAAGAGTTTCAGAGTTATCCTGCTCTGCAGTGTTCTCCGCCCTATCTGGTGTTCCATGCAGATAAGGTGAATTTTGCGTACTAAGCCTGGTTTTCTTCCAAAGGTTGTTTCTAACAAAAATATTAACCAGGAGATAGTTGTAACATTCTTTGTGTCTGAATCCAGTTTCAAAGAAGGAACGTTTGTTACACCATTTGGACGTAGTCCGTGCTCTAAAATTCTATTTAGAAGCTACAAAAGATTTCAGACAAACATCTTCTCTGTTTTGTTGTCTATTCTGGTAAAGGAGGAGGTCAAAAAGCGACTTCTACCTCTCTTTCCTTTTGGCTTAAAAGCATCATCCGATTGGCTTACGAGACTGCCAGACCGGCAGCCTCCCTGAAAGAATCACAGCTCACTCCACTAGGGCTGTGGCTTCCACATGGGCCTTCAAGAACAAGGCTTCTGTTGATCAGATATGTAAGGCAGCGACTTGGTCTTCACTGCACAACCTTTGCCAAATTTTACAATTTGATACTTTTGCTTCTTCGGAGGCTATTTTTGGAAGAAAGGTTTTGCAAGCCGTGGTGCCTTCCGTTTAGGTAACCTGATTTGCTCCCTCCCTTATCCGTGTCCTAAAGCTTTGGCTAATGGTTCCCACAAGTAAGGATGACGCCGTGGACCAGACACACCCAATGTTGGAGAAAACCAGAATTTATGCTTACCTGATAAATTACTTTCTCCCAACGGTGTGTGTCCCGGTCCACGGCCCCGCCCTGGTTTTTAATCAGGTTTGATGAATTATTTTCTCTAACTACAGTCACCACGGTACCATATGGTTTCTCCTATATTTTTCCTCCTGTCCGTCGGTCGAATGACTGGGGTGGGGCGGAGCCCTAGGAGGGACTGTGTGGCCGGCTTTGCTGGGACTCTTTGCCATTTCCTGTTGGGGAGGAGATATTCCCCACAAGTAAGGATGACGCCGTGGACCGGACACACCGTTGGAGAAAGTAATTTAATCAGGTAAGCATAAATTCTGTTTTTTTTCCCCGGAGATCCAGAAGATTAAACTATACCATTATTGTTATTTATTTTGATAATCTATTATTGAGGTTTTTAGGAAGTTATCGACGTACAACACATGTTGTGTCACAAAATATCAGTCACACAGACAATTTATAAAACAAATTAGCAAACATATTCCATAAAGGTAAAATCATTAGAAAATAAGACATATACATCAGAAACCTCCATTTGTAAATGAACTTCAGCACTGAGGTAACTACTGATCTGGCCACTCATGGACCACCTGGATAATTAGAATTATATTAAATGACAGTTACAATAGAGACCACTCTTGAGCCATATGACTAACTTAAAGGGATATTCCGGTCAAAATTGGAATCCCACATGGATGCATTTCACTTTTGAATAGAAGGCATTTTGTAATCTACATGTATTAGCAAAAATGCTTCTAATAAAAGCTATAGCTGTTTCAAATGTGTATTTAAGTTTGCTCCGTGCACCAGCATTTTAAACCACAGCACTTGCTCAGAGAGGTGCTTATATCAACTGTTAATGACTCAATTTGTTAATTTCTGACATAATTACAAGCCCCCACTGGTGCTCTGAGCAGCCACAGTATTTAAAATGATTGTTGCACTGAGATATCTAGCTATGCTTCCACATGCACATGCACATAAAAAATGTAACACTAAAAACTGATTACATTTTACCAAAAGCATTCTTGCCAATAGATCTATATTACAAATTATGTTTCTATTCAAAGATGTAATTCATCTAAGTGCATTTATATTATAATAGATTTTGACTGGAATGTCCCTTTAACCCTTTAAGGACACAGCTTTCAGTTTGCTCAATTGTTTTATGACGGAAAAATGATGTCATATGTCCTTAAGAGGTTAAAGTGATCAGTTTTCCTAGTATATCACAATAGTTTATTATTTCAAAATACATTAGAGACTGGAAATATTCTATAGGTAATGCAAGAATTTTCTATCTCCTTGTGTACATTCTAATGGAGTTTTATATCTACAATAAAATTAGTATAAAGGAATATACAGCTAGTAGGAAGGCAGTTGTAACAGTAGAATATACTATATGTTAGCTAGCGAGGTAGTTCATTAAGAACCCCAAATATAGGTCTCCGCAGATAGCTGAAATGTACGGGACATTACTTGTATCATTCAAGAACTGAGCATAAGTTATTAATGTACCTGTCTAATGTATATGTATGTACCTGTACAAGCTCATTTATATAAAAGAGGAGCTGCCTTGAAGAATGTGCAAGGAAACAACAAACTAGGATGCAGATGGCACAAGTCCTATAAGATATCAGCTGGAGATTGATATATAGACCAAGTTAGGCTATGGTTATCTGTGCTATCAAATTCTACAATGAGAAATGGGTGAAGCACAAACATAATTCCAAAATTGCTACAGTGTCCAAGGAGCAGCTTAAAGGGACAGTTTACAGCAATTTTCATATAACTGCAATGTAATATACACTACTATAAAGAAGAATATGCACAGATACTAATCTAAAAATCCAGTATAAAACCTTTTAAAAGCTTACTTAGAAGCTCCAATTTTAACATTGTTGGTAGGTAGTCTAGGACAGCCACTGAAAGGGGCTGGGTAAACAAAAAGAGCAGAACCCCCCCCCCCGCAAATGAAAAGCAGATAACATAAACAGTAGCCTACTGGAGTTTGTAAACGCGTGTATACATATGGCACTGTGGAAACTTGGTTAGGAGTCTGAAAATCAGCACAATGATCTTAAAAAAATAAGCAAAACTATAAATCTTTATAAAAATGATGAGCTATATAAATGGATCATCAACAAAACATTTATGCAAATAAAAATCTAGTGTACAATGTCCCTTTAACAAAAAGCAAGTGACAGCAGATGCAAGAGAGTAATAGAGATAGCTCCATTTATATAAGATAAACTGCAGGTCTGAGTATTCAGAAATGTTCAATACAGCAGCTCTAAAAAAAGGCTAAGTGGGTAACTGACTGAGCTGCTTAAGAGTCATCCTTTCAAATGATGAAAGTTATTTACCTATATAGTCAGCAGGAGTATTCTTTGTGGTTTTGTAGTGTGATTTTATGATATAGGGAGAGTGATATCTCCAAGATATTGGGAAGGGCATTATACACATAAATTAAACCTTTAGGAGGCACTGTGCAACTATAGGTTACTGGTAATAATTTACCCTTGAAAATATATATTTTGTACTAGCTAACTTTTAGGATAAAACCATATAGCCAAAAGGCTCTGCTGCAAATATATTTTTTTTAAAAATCAACCTTAGAACAAAAAATTAACCATATAATGAAGTGAAATATCTGTTTAGCAATTATAGAATATATAATGATCCAAATAACTAGATACCCTCTGGCATATCAGACATTAAAGTCCTCATAGATGGTTAAGTCCCCTGTGGGATAATAGAATAAAATGTTTATTCAGAAGTCTGCCATAACACCATAACGTCTTAAACGGGCTCTGTCATGCAGCTATGTCCTAAAGAAAAATGTGATAGTCCGCTGTAACAGTTAGAGGATGTCCTGTAACTAATGGACTCTAGGTATTTTAGCAAACTCCATGGGGCAGATTTATCAACTGTTGGGCGGACATGATCCACTGTAGCGGATCATGTCCACCCGACATCGATAAATGCCAACAGCATACGCTGTCGGCATTTTTCATTGCACAACCATTTCACCAGAAAGGCTTGTGCAATGCCGCCCCCTGCACATTCAGAGGTGGCGGATGAGTTAAGGAACAGTGGCCCTTACGACCGCTGCTTCTTAATTTATGTTTCAGGCGGACCTGAAACTTCGGGGGTAGATTGCAGCATCCGCTGCTTGATAAAGCTACCCCAAAGTCTCCATGACGCTACTGTCATCCTGAGCAGCAGGGCTTGTCTTGGACACCAAGAAATGCAGACAGCAGTGGCAAACCTCAGGGCAAGCCACACTCTTATCTCTGTTAGCGTGCAAGATGCTAAAGAGGGAAGCAAGCTGGTGGGGCTCCGTGACTGGCGGTATCTGGGTAGCTTTTTACATTATGGCGCCATCAAACCTTATCCCTTGCTCTCTAGGAAGATTAGGCACCTCCTGATACTGTGAGCTACTTGTACCCCACTCTGAGGCAGATAATTAAAGATCAATGCCCCTCTTTCTTAATGGGATCAATAAATAGCAAGTAGGATCCATCTCAATAAAAGAAGATCACACTCTCCATGCCATCTTAGGCTCATAATTGTCCCCTTCTGTGTACTGAGCCCTTGTTATTTGTATTAGATGATCACATCTGCTGTGCATCCTTTGTTTCAAATTTGACAAGTAGTACTCGCATTGTGAAATAAGTTCCTCCATGTTAAATCAGGTCGATAGAGAATTTAGTGTTGTATTTAGCAGTTCACATGCAACTGCTCAATCTCGGTTCCTGGGGTGAGCCGAGAGATCCAAAAGAAAGGCCATCGTCAGAGATCTTGACGGGCCTAAAACTGTGCTCGCAGGTCACTTATGCAGCAAATAATATGTCATATGGAATAGCAGAATATAAGTCACCCAATTCTAAGCTTCTCAAGCGTAGATGCTGCCAGAATCATAAGAGAGACAGCGAATATCCTAGATTTCTCCATGAGCTCCAGTTATGTGTGGCCATACTCGGTTACTGCCTAGACACGGCCCCCCTCAAACTATACCATTATTTTATGTACTATATCAAGATGTGTAAGAAACCTGCAACAACAAAAAAGTATGAAAAAATGCATTTTTTTCATTCAAATTTTAATAAACATTATTAAAACCATGATGTGTGTTTTTATAGTAAAACGACCATGGGTAATACACATATAAATAAGGGGCTTTTAAAAAAAAAAAAAAAGTGTTTATGCTCAAACCCCCACGTAGTTGTCATCCATGGTAAATACATTTTGCGGATGATGACCATGTGTGGTCATGCACACTTAATGATTAAAAATGGTGCCCAGTGTCAAGATACAATTGGCATTCAGATGGTTTAGCAGTGGGGAGGATGAAAACATAGGTTCTATTAGAATTCATGATTGCACAAGTACTGTTAATGACAAACATGACAGTGAGAATGAGACTTAGCATATTAGAATATCACCTCTACCTTGCCACTTTTCTGCTGCCACAGGCCTCCACACCCTCATCAGGATCAGAGCAGCCTTGAAGAAATGCGCTATGCATGCGCACAGGCACGCTCTGTGACCTCCCTGACCAAGGATATGACTTTACTTCAACAGAGGCCTATTGGCCCACCAGGAAAAGTCCCAGTATCCCTGTTGGCCACTCTAGCACTGTTGCTATAACCATTTGTGGGAGTGGTGTATAGCTAAGCAGTAGGAGATGAGCAGTGGCTGTGGGAGTCGGATGAGGCACAAGCAAGCAGAGGAGTAATGAGGAGGACTGGAAAAGTGTTGGGAGTGGGAGCTGTGGCCTTGTGAGAAGCAGGCAGCAGAGGGGAGGATGGCAGTGGGCCGGAGTCAATGAGCAGCAACAGAGGAGGATGGACGAGGTAAGTAGCAAGCCAGCGCAGGCATTGGCAAATTGTTAAAAAATATATACTTTTTGCATGCTGACATGTGTATACCAAGGGTAAGGGAGGTTTTTGGAGTGGGCTTTCAGGCAGCAGGACAGGCAAATGTCAGGTCCGCCTGAAACATAAGATAAAAATCAGCAGTAGTAAGACCACATGGTGGCTGCACAAATCTCTTGTCATTTGCCTCATCCAAATGAGTTCAGCTAGCGTGCATACAACTACATGTGCAATTTAACCCCTGCAAAGGGGATACACAATATAGTTAAAATTAGCGCTTGCGGAACTGTTGGCGCTCTACAAATACCTGATAATAATAATGATAATAATAATAAAGTCAGTTTCAGAGCAACACATTGCTGGGAGCTACCTGAACACATCTGATGAGCCAATGACAAGAGGCATATGTGTGTCGCTACCAATCACTGATAACTCCCAGTAGTGCATTGCTGCTCCTGAGCTTACCTAGGTATGCTTTTCAATAAATGATAACAAGAGAATGACATAAAGTTGGTAACAGAAATAAACGTCTCTTAAAACTGCATGCTCTCTCACACAACCCTTCTACAACAATGAGTTAAAAATCCCCTTTTTCCTTTCTCTTACACCAAAGTCTCAGCCGGTTCTCTCCCCCTACTTTATTCTTCCTAAATCTTTATCTCTTTTCTTTCCTCTCTCTCCCTTGACTTTACCGCTTCTCTTGCAAACCGGTCTTTTTTATCCTCATGGTTACAACAAATGAGTGGTGGCACTAGTTGGCAAGTGGGCCTGGCACACACGCTGGCAGGCAGGCAACTGCAATTAGATTACACTAGCAGACTGATGTTTCACAGTCAAAAAAGTTTTTTTTAAAAAATATTTACACTACTGTTACAACAAATATGAGTGGTGGCACTAACTTGGCAAGTGGGCCTGGCACACACGCTGGCAGGCAATCACAATTAGATTACACTAGCAGACTGATGTTTCACAGTCAAAAAAGTTTTTTTTTTTTAAATATTTACACTACTGTTACAACAAATATGAGTGGTAGCACTAGTTGGCAAGTGGGCCTGGCACACACGCTGGCAGGCAGACAACTGCAATTAGATTACACTAGCAGACTGATGTTTCACAGTCAAAAAAGTTTTTTTAAAAAATATTTACACTACTGTTACAACAAATATGAGTGGTGGCACTTAGCAAGTGGGCCTGGCACACACGCAAGGCAGGCAGGCAACTGCAATTATATTACACTAGCAGACTGATGTTTGACAGTCAAAAAAGTTTTTTTTTTTTTAATTTACACTACTGTTACAACAGATATGAGTGGTGGCACTAGTTGGCAAGTGGGCCTGGCACACACGCTGGCAGGCAGGCAACTGCAATTAGATTACACTAGCAGACTGATGTTTCACAGTCAAAAAAGTTTTTTTTTTTTTTAAATTTACACTACTGTTACAACAGATATGAGTGGTGGCACTTAGCAAGTTGGCCTGGTACACACGCTGGCAGGCAGGCAACTGCAATTAGATTACACTAGCAGACTGATGTTTCACAGTCAAAATAACACAGGCAAAAAAAAAAAAAAAGATGTTCTAGCCCTAAAAAGGGCTTTTTGGGGTGCTGTCCTTACAGCAGAGATTAGATAAGTCCTTCAGGACTGTAGTGGACACTGAATACACTAGCCTAGCTATCAATTTCCCTATAAAATCAGCAGCAGCTACACTATCCCTCCTCTCACTAAGAATGCAGGATCAGAATGAATCTAAAGTGGCTGCTGTCCAGGAACTGGGAGGGTCTGGGAGGGAGTGTCTGCTGCTGAAATGTGTCTGCAGACTGTGAGATACAGGGTCAAAGTTTACTCAATGATGACGAATAGGAGGCGGATTGAACATCGCATATGTTCGCCCGCCGCAGCAAACGTGAACAAGCTATGTTCGCCGGGAACTATTCGCGACATCACTAGTTAACATATTTATTATAGTTGCGGCGGGGTCTAGGAGTGGCGGTTTAGGGGTTAACATATTTATTATGGTTGCGTTGCGGCGGGGTCCGGGAGCGGCGGTTTAGAGGTTTACATATTTATTATAGTTGCGGCGGGGTCTAGGAGCGGCAGTTTAGGGGTTAATAACTTTATTTAGTTGCAGGGGGGCTCCGGGGTGCAGGTATAGGGGGTAGAACAGTATAGTATAGTGTGAGTGCTTAGTGACAGGGGTATCAATAAAGCTGTAAAAAAGCCAAAGAGCAGCGAGATTGATGATTGATAACTATCACAGTCCGCTGCTCATCGCCCCCGTACTTGGTGCACGGCTTTTTTTTGATAACTTTGGCGAGCATATTCAGGTCCGCGGCGGCGATTGTGAGGCGAGCTTAGACGAGCGTATTGGGGCCAGCGAAGGCAGGTACGTACGGAGCTTCATAACTAGAGGCCCATATCCTTGACAAAACCCTGGAATAGGGTGAAACCTGGCAGTTGTAATACGATCAAACTGTGGGGAGAACATTTGAAGCGTTCCGTAAATCCTGAATACAGCAAGGAGAGGTCTACGTTCTGCGTAAAATGTCCATTCAGCAAGGTACAAGATATGTTGCTCAGAAGTAGGTTGGAAACAATGAAGCCCTTGTTGCCGCCTTCTTTCATAGGCTCTCTGATGCGATTAAAGACGAAGTTGCTGCCAGAGATTTACCAGAGGATCTCGTGGCATTGGTGTCTTTTTTGATCCTAATTGACATCAGACTCAGAGAGAGGCCCCTCTTTCAAGGAGCGTTTTCGTTCCCACCCATGCCTCCCTCTCTTACCATGCCTCCTGGTCCAGAGTCACCAGGTACTGCTGAGCCGATGCAGCTGTGATTCACGCTCCTCTCTGTGGCGGAAAGGGCCTTTAGTAGGAGGGAGGGGCTCTGCCCTCTATTGTGGGTTAAAGGGCCACCTTTTGAAGTCTTGTCCTACACGGCCGGGAAACGCTCACACCTAAGTTCAGACTTTGGGTGGTTTATCCTCGTCCCCGGAACCGCGTAAGGTGTAACCTTTGGTCATGGTTGTCCTTTCCTGGGTGGACTCCCTCCATAGTCACTCAGGCTCTTATTGACTCCGGTGCTGTGGGCTATTTCATTGACAGTGCTTTTGTATCAAAGCACTCCATTCCTGTTTTGCCTCGGTCCGTTCCGCTTTCTATTGAGACCATTGATGGCAGGCCCCTTCAGCCCGGACTCGTTACTCACGAAACTGCTCCGTTGTCCATGGCCTGTCCATGGCTGTCCATGGCTGTTCCATTTTGAAACCCTCCAGTTCCAGGTGATAAACTCTCCGCATTTTCCGGTTGTTCTGGGTTATCCCTGGCTCCAAAAGCACAATCCCAGTCTCGACTGGCGCAGGTCCGAAATTTTGTCGTGGTCCCCGCAATGTATTTCCACTTGTCTTTGGAAACCAGTTAAAGTCTTGTGCACTTCTTCGGTTTCTCAATTGCCAGAGAGAGTACCGAGAGTTCCTAGACGTGTTTGACAAGGTGCGTGCCGGTACGTTGCCTCCTCACCGGTCTTTACTATTGTGCCATAGACCTGCAACCTGGAGCCCATTCCTCCTCGGGTCCGGGTGTACCTCTGTCTGTTGCAGAGAATTGTGCTATGGAGGAGTATGTTGCCGATGCTCTGTCACGGGGGGACCATCCGCAAATCCTGCTCTCCTGCAGGGGCTGGCTTCTTCTTTGTGAAGAAAAACGGTGGCGAGTTAAGCCCATGTATCGATTATAGGGGTCTTAATCGTCTTACCATTAAGAATGATTACCCTATTCTGCTTATTACGGAAATCTTTGACCACCTATGAGTATCTTGTAATGCCCTTTGGCCTATGGAATGCTCCTGCTGTATTTCAGGAATTTATTAATGATGTCCTACGAGATATGTTGCAACAGTGTGTTGTGGTGTACTTAGACGACATTCTCATACACTCACCCACACTTGAGGCTCATCGTTCTGATGTTACACGGGTTCTTCAGAGACTATGCGAGAACGGCCTGTTTTGTAAACTCGAGAAATGTAAGTTCCATCAGACTCAAGTAACCTTCCTAGGTTATGTTATCTCTGTTGCAGGGTTCTCCATGGATCCTGACAAGTTATCTGCAGTTCTGCAGTGGCCTCGCCCAGTTGGTCTTCGGTCTATTCAATGTTTTTTTGGGGTTCGACAATTACTATAGAAAGTTTATTAAATCTTTGGTCAAACCTATCACAGATATGACCCGTAAAGATAATGATCCACTCCATTGGTCACCTACTGCCATTAAGGCCTTTGAGAGTCTTAAGACTGCCTTTGCTGCCGCTCCAGTTCTGGCTCATCCTAACCCTGTCCTGCCTTTTGTTCTTGAGGTCGATGTGTCTGAGACTGGAGTAGGTGCCCTCTTGTCTCAACGTCCTACGCCTGACGGTTCCTTGCATCCCGTGTGGTTTATTCTCTAAGAAATTGTCTCCAGCGGGAGTGCAATTATGAAATTGGTGACAGGGAATTACTGGCCATAATTTTGGCACTTAAGGAATGGAGGCATCTCTCGAGGGGTACTAGCATGCCAGTGCTCATTCTTACTGACCACAAGAATTTAACTTATCTATCTGAAGCAAAACGTTTGTCGCCCAGACAGGCCAGATGAGCGCTATTTTTGTCTCGGTTTAATTATGGTCTCCTACCTGCCTGTTAGTAAGAATGTTAGGGCTGATGCCCTCTCTCGACAATTTTCGCCTCTATCCAAGGAGGAGTGAGGAGTCTGTACCTACTCCTGTTACACCTCCTGACCATATTTTGGCTACCATACGTACTAATTTGACTTCTCCCTTGGGGGAGGAGATCCTGGCCTGCACAAACCAATGCACCTCCTGAGAAACCTAGTGGTAAGTGTTTTGTTCCTGAGAATCTTCGAACTAAACTTTTGCACACTTACCACTATCCTAAAGCACAGGTCACCCAGGCAAGAACCAAATGATTTGGTCTGTCACTCAACAATTCTGGTGGCCAGGTCTTCGCTCTGATGTTGCTGCGTATGTTGCCTCCTGCTGAGTTTGTGCACAGAATAAGACTCCTCGACGTCTTCCTGTGGGTCTTCTTCAACCTATTGCTAATGGTGAGCGTCCTTGGACACATCTTTCCATGGACTTCATTGTCGAGCTCCCTGTTTCCAATGGCAATACTGTTATCCTTATGGTGGTTGACAATTTTTCTAAAATGTCATATTGCATTCCCTTGATGAAGCTGCCTACCGCTCAGGAGCTTGCTTCAATTTTTGCCCGGGAGGTCTTCCATTTACATGGGTTACCCACGGAGATAGTGTCGGATGGGTAGCCAGTTTGTCTCCAGATTTTGGCGTTCCTTTTGTGCTGAAATGGGGATCCAATTTTCCTTCTCCTCGGCATATCACCCTCAATCCAATGGGGCTGTGGATCGGTCTAATCAAGCTCTGGAACAGTTCCTCCGTTGCTATGTCTCAGATCACCACAATAATTGATCTGAACTGTTACCTTGGGCAGAGTTTGCTTGTAATAGTGCTATTAATGCTTCCTACAAGATATCCCCGTTCATGGCGAATAATGGGTTTCAACCATTCTTGTTGCCCGATTCATTCATGTCTCAGGGTATTCCAGCTTTGGAGGAGCATCTCTGGCAACTTCGTTCCACGTGGGTGCAGATTCAGGATTGCCTTCATCGTTCTATGCAGCGACAAAAGTTCCAAGTTGATCGTAGGCGTCTGCCCGCACCTTCCTACCAGGTCGGTGAGAGAGTTTGGCTGTCCTCCCGCAACTTGAACCTTCGTGTGCCTTCCAATAAATTGGCTCCCCGTTATGTGGGTCCTTTTTGAATACTCCGATGGGTTAATCCTGTGGCCTACGCTCTGTGCTATGCACATCTCCAATGTTTTTCATGTCTCCCTCTTGAAACCATTGGTTTGTAATCGGTTTACCACTGTGTTGCCTCATCCCCGTCCTATTTTTGTTGACAACCATGAGGAGTATGAGGTCAGCAGCATTATTGACTCTCGTATGTCCGGGGGCCGTGTACAGTATTTGGTTCACTGGAGAGGCTACGGTCTGGAGGAGCATTCTTGGGTTCCCTCCTCTGATGTTCATGCTCCCGCCCTCCTCCGTGCCTTCCATTGCCCGTTTCCCCCAATAAGCATTTTGTCCTCCCAGGGGGGAGGGGTCATTGAGGGGAGGGTACTGTCAGGGTGTTTTCCCTGTTGTGTTTGCCATGTGCAGCTGGCAGCCATTTTACTCACCACTCTTCCTAACTATGGTGCATTGTGGGGGATGCTGCTCAATTCCTGCACTTCCTTTTATGGCCAGACTGGTGTGCATCATCCATGTGAGACAGGATGCAGTCTCAGAATTGTGATGTCATCACTTATTATTTAAAGGGCCTCTGTTCAGTATGCTTTGCCTTTGCGTTGTCTCAGACCTGTTTGTGAGAGTTCCTGTGTATTACATGGCTGTCTGACGTCCTTCCTGGTTCCTGATCCCTGGCTTGTTCCTGACTCCGGCTCGTCTGACTATTCGCTTTGGCTCCTGACTCGGCTCATCTGACTACCAGCTCTGGTTTTGATTCCTGGCTTGTTATTTGACTTGTGGACTTTTTATTATTTTTTGCTATTAATAAAGGTGTTATTATTTTTGCACTTCTCGTCTCAGTCTGATTCCTGACACCCGTTTCGCAACCCCATTGGATTGAGGGTGATATGCTGAGGAGAAGGAAAGCTGGATCCCCATTTGAGCACAAAAGGACCAACACTATCTCCTTGGGTAACCCATGTAAACGGAAGACCTCCCGGGCAAAAATTCAAGGGAATGCAATGTGACATTTTAGAAAAATGGTCAACCACCATAAGGATAACAGTATTGCCATTGGAAACAGGGAGCTCGACAATGAAGTCCATGGAAAGATGTGTCCAAGGACGCTCACCATTAGCAATAGGTTGAAGAAGACCCACAGGAAGACGTTGAGGAGTCTTATTCTGAGGATTCTTATTCTGTGCACAAACTGAGCAGGAGGCAACATACCTAGCAACATTAGAACGAAGACCTGGCCACCAGAATTGTCGAGTGACAGACCAAATCCTTTGGTTTTTGCCTGGGTGACCTGCGGCTTTAGGATAGTG
This sequence comes from Bombina bombina, assembly GCF_027579735.1. Lineage (NCBI taxonomy): Eukaryota > Metazoa > Chordata > Amphibia > Anura > Bombinatoridae > Bombina > Bombina bombina. Next base: position 181,955,523 of record NC_069499.1, on the reverse strand, counting down.
GTAAGTGTGCAAAAGTTTAGTTTGAAGATTCTCAGGCTTAAAACACTTACCACTAGGTTTCTCAGGAGGTGCATTGGTTTGTGCAGCCAGGATCTCCTCCCCCAAAGGAGAAGTCAAATTAGTACGTATGGTAGCCAAAATATTGTCAGGAGGTATAACAGGAGTAGGTACAGACTCCTCCTTGGACAGAGGCAAAATTGTCGACAGAGGGCATCAGCCCTAACATTCTTACTAACAGGCAGGTAGGATACCACATAATTAAACCAAGACAAAAATAGCGCCCATCTGGCCTGTCGGGGCGTCAAACATTTTGCTTTAGATAGATAAGTTAAATTCTTGTGGTCAATAAGAATGAGCACTGGCACGCTAGTAACCTCGAAAATTATGGCCAGTAATTCCCTGTCGCCAATTTCATAATTGCACTCCGCTGGAGACAATTTCTTAGAGAAGAAACCACACGGATGCAAGGAACCGTCAGGCGTAGGACGTTGAGACAAGAGGGCACCTACTCCAGTCTCAGACGCTTCGACCTCAAGAACGAAAGGCAGGACAATGTTAGAATGAGCCAGAACTGGATCGGCAGCAAAGGCAGTCTTAAGACTATCAAAGGCCTTAATGGCAGTAGGTGACCAATGGAGTGGATCATTCTCTTTACGGGTCATGTCTGTGATAGGTTTGACCAAAGAAGAAACGTTTTTAATAAACTTTCTATAGTAATTGGCGAACCCCAAAAGACTTTGAATACACCGAAGACCAACTCGGTGAGGCCACTGCAGAACTGCAGATAACTTGTCAGGATCCATGGAGAACCCTGCAACGGAGATAACATAACCTAGGAAGGTTACTTGAGTCTGATGGAACTCAAATTTTTCGAGTTTACAAACAGGCCGTTCTCACGTAGTCTCTGAAGAACCCGTGTAACATCAGAACGATGAGCCTCAAGTGTGGGTGAGTATATGAGGATGTCGTCTAAGTACAACACAACACACTGTTGCAACATATCTCATAGGACATCATTAATAAATTCCTGAAAAACAGCAGGAGCATTACATAGGCCAAAGGGCATTACAAGATACTCATAATGCCCGCTCCTAGTGTTAAATGCTGTTTTCCATTCGTGGCCCTCCTTAATACTAACGAGATTGTACGTTCCTTTCAAATCAAGTTTAGTAAAGACCGTAGCTCCCTTGAGGCGGTCAAAGAGTTCCATAATGAGCGGAATAGGGTAAGCATTCTTAATGGTAAGACGATTAAGACCCCTATAATTGATGCATGGTCTTAACTCGCCACCCTTTTTCTTCACAAAGAAGAAGCCAGCCCCTGCAGGAGAGCAGGATTTGCAGATGATCCCCTGTGACAGAGCATCGGCAACATACTCCTCCATAGCACAATTCTCTGCAACAGACAGAGGGTACACCCGGCCCCGAGGAGGAATGGCTCCGGGTTGCAGGTCTATGGCACAATCGTAAGACCGGTGAGGAGGCAACGTACCGGCACACACCTTGTCATAAACGTCTAGGAACTCTCGGTACTCCACTGGCAATTGAGATACCGAAGAAGTGCACAAGACTTTAACTGGTTTCTGAAGACAAGTGGAAATACATTGCTGGGACCACGACAAAATTTCGGACCCGCTCGACTCCAGTCGAGACAGGGATTGTGCTTTTGGAGCCAGGGATAACCCAGAACAACCGGAAAATGTGGAGAGTTTATCACCTGGAACTGGAGGGTTTCAAAATGGAGAGCCCCAACAGCCATGGACAACGGAGCAGTTTCGTGAGTAACAAGTGTGGGCTGAAGGGGCCTGCCATCAATGGCCTCAATAGCAAGCGGAATGGGCCGAGGCAAAACAGGAATGGAGTGCTTTGATACAAAAGCACTGTCAATTAAATAGCCCGCAGCACCGGAGTCAACAAGAGCCTGAGTGACTATGGAGGAGTCCACCCAGGAAAGGACAACCATGACCAAAGGTTTCTCCTTAAGCGGTTCCGGGGACGAGGATAAACCACCCAAGGTCTGCCCCTGACAGGACCTTAGATGTGAGCGTTTCCCGGCTGTGTAGGACAAGACATCAAAAGGTGGCCCTGTAACCCACAATAGAGGCAGAGCCCCTCCCTCCTCCTAAAGAACCTTTCCACGGTGGAGAGACGCGTGAATCCCAACTGCATCGGCTCAGCAGTACCTGGTGACTCGAGACCAGGAGGCATGATGGGAAGAGAGGGAGGCATGGGTGGGAACGAACACGTAGGAGACAATTGAACAGGAGGCTTCCGCAGGCGATCCTTGAAAGAGGGCCTCTCTCTGAGTGAGATGTCAATTAGGATAAAAAAAGATACCAATGCCTCGAGATCCTCCGGTAAATCTCTGGCAGCAACTTCATCTTTAATCGCATCAGAGAGCCTATGAAAGAAGGTGGCAACAAGGGCTTCATTGTTCCAACCTACTTCTGCGGCAAGCGTACGGAACTTAATAGCATACTGAGCAACATATCTTGTACCTTGCTGAATGGACATGAGTCGTTTAGCAACAGAGGAGGAGCGAGCCTTCGAAAGGAGGCCACAAATTCAGGATAATTTGAAATCACAGGTTTATTAGTCTCCCACAAGGGATTAGCCCAGGCAAGAGCTGTGTCAGAGAGTAACGATATGAGAAATCCCACCTTAGCTCTGTCAGAGGGAAACGCCTGAGGTAACATCTCAAAGTAAATGCCCACCTGGTTCAAAAACCCTCTGCACTGAATAGGATCGCCTCCATATCGCTGAGGTAGAGGTGCAGAACCGGACATGCTCCTGGTAGGCATAGGTGCAGCAGTGGAAACAGGAGCAGCCATAACTTGCGGAACACTTTGGTCCAAATGTGCAGTGCGAGTCAGCAGGGTTTGCAGGGCTAGTGCAAATTGATCCAAGCGGTGATCCTGTATATCCATCCTGGAAATGATGGCAGGCAAAGGTGGATCATTAGCACCATCAGGATTCATGGCCTTTGCGTAATGTCAGGGTGCCAGGAATCAGACTGAGACGAGAAGTGCAAAAATAATCACACCTTTATTAATAGCAAAAAATAATAAAAAGTCCACAAGTCAAATAACAAGCCAGGAGTCAAAACCAGAGCTGGTAGTCAGACGAGCCGAGTCAGGAGCCAAAACGAATAGTCAGACGGGCCGGAATCAGGAACAAGGAAAACAGCAGAGTCAGGAACAAGTCAGGGATCAGGAACCAGGTAATACACAGGAACTCTCACAAACAGGTCTGAGACAACGCAAAGGCAAAGGATACTGAACAGAGGCCCTTTATATAATAAGTGTTAACATCACAATTCTGAGACTGCATCCTGTCTCACATGGATAATGCACATCAGTCTGACCATAAAAGGAAGTGCAGGAAATGAGCAGCATCCCCCACAATGCACCATAGTCAGCAAGAGAGGTGAGTAAAATGGCTGCCAGCAGCACATGGCAAACAAAACAGGGAAAAAAAACTGAAAATTAATGAACTATTAATACATTTTGTGTTAATTAAGCCCTGTGAGTGCCTCTTCTTTTTATGAAAGTTTATATATATATATATATATATATATATACATACAGTATATATACTATATATTAAATATACATTTCTATATATAACTATATATAAATATATACATTCATATAGATATATATATATATTTTTTTTTTTTTTGTTTCATAATTTTTATTGAAAGTTTCAAGTTTACAACATAGAAAAAATAAAGCCATGCATCAAACAATTATACAGAGTATCTGCCTGACTTCCGGTTGACAAGTAAGGGTGTAGTCCAAGGAACAGAAGGACTCTCCTAATGATCAGGCAATAATATTGTCATTTGCTTTTCATGAGAAATAATAAAACATATGGTCCAAAGATACAGTAATGACCATCAAACAACAAATTGTGCAAAAGAGATTTTCAGGGACATTTCCAGGGACAAAAAAAAATCCAGGGACATACAAAAAAATCCAGGGACTGTCCCTGGAAATCAGGGACTGTTGGCAACTATGCAAGGGCCCAAGTATAGATATATATTTTACAAAAAAGGTAGATATATTTAGGAATATATATTTAAAAATAAACAATTTCTTCTAAGTGAAGAACATAGGTATTTGAAGTATTGTTAGTGCACCTTTGGCTTTAGCGCAGTTGTTCTAGCACCCCTTTGGGTTAGCGCTCCAGAGAAAAAAAAAATCTTCCTTTATGTGCTAAGTTTTTACTTTCAACACATGATTTACCTTGAGTGCATTTAGCACTCCACTTGTAATCTAGCCTTAAATATATTTGATATGCTTAGTACTGAGGTTATTGTCTAGTCATGTGTGCAGCTATGTTGAAATCTTGCTTTCACTAAGCTCCAGTGCTAACGAGTTTGCACATGTGCAGCAACTCTTCAGAAACCTGCAGTATAACCTAGTTTTCATAATGTCAGCACCTATGATTAGGGCGAGGATCATGAAATGCATTTACTGCTTAGTGTCCCTTTAAATGAGAAAACTTAAATGCTGAATTACGTGGAAGTGATGCAGCATATCTATAAAAACCCGACTAGATATTATTTGAGATGGTAATATAAAATTATAAATCATATATATATATAAAAAAAGTCTGCAATACATTTTAATTATTTATTTTGTCCCCTTTTCATGTAATTCCATTCTGAAATTGTGAGCCTTTCAGTTCATGTTAGAAATGTAAGTGCAGAACACTGTTATAATCCATGCCATCTTCACAGCAGCGGAGATGGACTTCAGCAGCCTCCTCCGCCGCCTCTGCTCCGCAATGTTTATCCAGGTCAAGACCCTCTTCACCCTGGCTCCTGGCACTGGGGGCCCATCTTCACAGCGGCAGAGGTGGACTTTGGCGGCCTCTTCTGCATTCTTTTCTTTGGCTCTCCTCCTTGAGCCCCACTCTTCATGTGGCTTCTCTTTGGCTGATTTTAATCAGCCAATAGCAAGAAAGTTTTTAATTTTAAATTTTAATTATCCTTTTCTAATGGATGTAATACACAGGTATCAGGTAAGTATACTTGGTTGCTGGAACAAGGTTAGCATACGCAGGTATCAAGTAAGTATGCTTGGTCTCTGGAACAAGGTGAACATATGCATGTACAAGGTAAGTATGCTTGCTCTCTGGTGAAAGGTGAGCAAACACAGGTATCAGGTAAGTATGAATCACTCAAACACTTCCGGGCATCACAAGGCGGTGAGGTAAAAAAGACGGCTTGCAGGGGGCAAAAATCATGTAATAAATAACTTTTATTCGTGAGACAGCTTAAAAACAAAAGTGAGCTAACAGCAAAAAGGCAAAAAATGCAGACATGTTTCGTGTGGGTCTGCCACACTTGCTCACTGCTAGCTAATGCCTCAGCTGAAAACTCTTTTTAAAGAGGCATAATCCAATTACCAATTAAAAATCAATGACATACAATTAAAACCAACTTACCAAAAGATTAACTACTACCTGCCTATTAAATTATTAATTAGAAGTGTTTGCCACAGCGTTTGGACAAAATACCTCACTAGAAACACAAGTAAATAAAAGCTGATGTCACCTAGATTATATATATATATATATATATATATATATATAAATATCCACAACAAGTGCACTCACTGTGACTTCAGGCATCCGCCGGGGTGCTGAGTAGAAAACATATGGCAATATCAATCAACCCCAGGAGGTAGAGAAAACGCTTCACTCTCGTTTTTTTGATTGATGCTGGATACCTAATAAAGGATATTTGCCAAGACCGGAGAGTGAAGCGTTTTCTCTACCTCCTGGGGTTGATTGATATTGCTATACATATATATATATATATATATATATATATATATATATATATATATATATATATATATATATATATATATATATATATATATATATATGCAATTTTAAACATCTTTCTAATTTACTTATGCTATCTAATTTGTTTTATTCTCTTGATATTCTTTGCTGAAAAGCATATCTAGATATGCTCAGTAGCTGATGATTGGTTGCTGCACATAGAAGCCTTGTGTGATTGACTCACCATGTGCATTGCTTTTTCTTCAACTAAGGATATCTAAACAATGAAGCAAAATAAATAATAGAAGTAAATTGTAATGTTGTTTAAATTTCTATTCTCTATCTGAATCATGAAAGAAAGATTTTGGGTTTAGTGGCCCTTTAACATCAGTTTCTATATTTATCCCTTGGGGATATCTGGTGTTGAGATAAAAAATCCATTTTGCCTCTTTAAAATTTAAATTGTACTCTCTGTCCCCTCCTCTTTTGTGTGCTGGAACATGGTCAATGGCCTGAATGGAAAGAAGTGTAGCGTCTCCTGAGTGTGCATTTTTAAAATGTCTAGCCACAGGGGTAAATACTGGGTGTTCTATATCTCTGATATGTTCTAGGGTCCTGTCTTTAAGAAAACGTTTGGTCTTTCCAACATATTGTATTTGGCACCCCCTACAGGTCAGGCGATAAATTACATGAGTTGACTTACAATTTAATTTAAATCTGATGTCATATGACTTTTTCGTTACTGTAGAAACGAAATGTGTCCCTTCCTTAACATGGCTACAAGCCTTACAGCGATTAGCCCTGCATTTGTAGCAGCCCAATCTATTGGGTAACCACGTTTTTACATTTTTATTTGGAAGATCATAAGGAGCTAAAATGTTTCCAATAGTCTTCCCTTTTTTGGCTGCAAACTTGCAACCCTCCATAGCTATATATTCTAAGCTTGGATCCCCAGTCAAAATAGGAAGGCATTGTTTCATAATATTACAGACCTTTTTATATTCCAAGCTATAGGGAGTGCTGAAAATGACTTTATCATCAACATTTATTTGTTTTGTTCTTCTCTTTTTTTGTACTGCAATAGATTTTCTCTTGGTATCTGATCTACCTCCTTTTTAGTATTATTCAAAAGTTTATCTGGGTAGCCTCTATTCTGCAGTCTAGCCTTCAAAATTAAATACTGTTCTTTGTATGTTGTTTCATTAGAGCAAATTTTCCTTGTTCTAATGTATTGTCCCTTCGGCATTGCTTTTTTCACATGGCCTGGGTGACAAGATTTATAATTGAGAATAGTGTTCCCTCCTGAGGGTTTTCTGTATACACATGTATTGATGATACCTGTATGTGGATCAGCCACTAACTCCAAATCTAAAAACTTGATGTTAGTCTCATGTTGTTCCCCCGTGAATTTTAAATTTACTGTGTTTATATTTAGATCATCCATGAACTTTTGTGCTGATATTTAATCTCCATCCCACACCACCGGTAGGTCGTCAATATATCGACCATGCTGGGCATAATACACGTGTGGTGCGCAGTGGCATATAGCGGCCTTCTAATTACCAAAAAGCAATGCCAAAGCCATATATGTCTGCTATTTCTGAACAAAGGGGATCCCAGAGAAGCATTTAAAACCATTTGTGCCATAATTGTTGGTCTTAGAGGGGTTGCTATCTCCATAGACGTGGACGTGGGCGGCCTCCCACCAACCCATAAAAAGGTTGGCATAGGATGTGGCAAAGTTTGCCCCATGGACGTCCCACACCTTTGGAGGTAGTAACAACCCTCAAACAAAAAAAAAATTGTGTGTCAAAAGAAATTCAATCGCTATTACCAAAAAATATTTAACTTCTTTTGTATAATTCGAATAGGAAATAGCAGGCAACCCCTAGTGGTGTGGAATAGATGTGTATAAAGATGTAACATCAATTGTGATAAATCTATAGTTATGTTGCCATTTAAGTTTTTTAGCCATTTTTAAGACTTGGGTAGAATCTCTAATGTAACTCATTAGTTCTACCACTAGTGGTTGTAAGTAAGCATCCACTAGTTCAGAGAGGGGTTCCAGCAGGGATCCCACCCCCGATATGATCGGTCTACCAGGGGGATGGGTACTGTCCTTGTGTAGCTTGTGTAAAAAATAAAAGATAGGGGTATATGGAGTGGAAGGAAGGAGGGTATCAAAGAGTGATTCCTTAAAGGCCCCTACTTGTTTGTCGAATTCAAGTATATCTCTCATTTTAGCTTGAAATGTTTTGGTAGGGTTAAAGCTTAATATAGAATAAACTACCTCATCTCTGAGTTGGCGTTGGGCCTCTAAGATATAATATTCCCGATCCATGATGACAATGTTCCCTCCCTTGTCTGAATTTTTTATGACAATCTCTGGGTGGTTGGATTTCAGCTTTTGTATTGCATTATCTGTTAAAATGTTAGATTATGCATGTAGTAATCTTTAGAATGTTTCTTCACTAAAGTCTGTTCTGAGAGTATTTTTACTTATGCTCCACTGTACGTTGAAATAAGGTGGGCATACAGCTATCAGGTAAGTATGCTTGTTCTCTGGAGCCAGGAACAAGGTAGGTAAGGCAATAACTCAGCCCAGAGTAATGGGCTGAGTGAGCTTTTAAAGAAAATCTCACACCTGAGTCCTTCAGATGGGAGTTCCTGTAATTAGGACATGATCCCTTTACATTTCAGCAGCCTGCAGCCGTACCCACCTAGGGGAGCTGCAGGCAGGCACTACGTGGGCGCCAAGATGGAAGCTCCCGGTAAGTCCTTTACACAAGGCAGGACGCAACTCTGGTTGTAAGGTGACGTAGGAAAGAGGTGGGGTCAAACGTTATGAGCAAATTTTAAAAGATTTCTTCCAGGACTGATCAGCACACTAGAACCCCTCTTGAGAAAGTCTGCCGAGTGCAGAGGAAACACGTCAAGGCAGTATGACAGTGCGGCAAGGAAGAATGTTTACCTATTTCCAGAGCAGTACAGTTTGTATATAGGAGGAAAACAGGATACGGCTGAGACGGTGCAGAGCATATTACATGCATAATGATACAGTAACAGTGGAACCTGGGAAGCCTTTTTCATAAAGACAGACTGAGGGATTGATTTGTAAGTTTATATCTAGTAAGTGTGTTTTATCTGTTTTATAAATTTTAATAAATTGATGAAGGTAAATCGTAGATGTGCTTTCTTTTAGATATGTGGTGAAGACCTAGAAACTACCAAGGTAAACTGAAAGCAGCTCCCACCCCGGAATCAGCTGGACTGTGACATACCATGGTGCATTGTGGAGAGACACTCTGACTATATCCTTTTATCTTCTATTAAAGGGACTGTAAAGTCATAATTAGCCATTCATTTAGACAGAGAATACAATTTTAAACAACGTTCCAATTTACTTCTATTATTTAATTTGCTTCCTTCTCTTGTTATCCTTTGCTGCTCCTTCAAAAAATGATACCAAGAGAATTAAGCAATTTAAGTAAAGTGGAACGTTGTTTAAAATTGTATGTTCTACATAAATCATGAAAGAAAACATTTGGGTTTCATGTCCCTTTAATAATTCATAGTGCTATTTAAAATATCAGCACTTGAATTTCTAAGCTCTTTGTCTGAGTAGCTCTAAAAAGGAATCTTTGGGTTTGTTCAGATACCAGAAAGACTGGTAGCACAGAAAACTAATTTGTAGAGTTTAGGAACTGCTGTCACAAAGTAGAAAGGCACCACAAATTGTAAATAGTAATGGATCAGCTGGAGAAAGATAGGAGGCAGGAAAAAAGAGAGGATTTACATCTAAGATACTGTAGTGCTGGTGTGCAGTGCATGTGCATTGTAGATACCTACACTAACCTTTCCTAACTCCATTGCTATCCACTTGAATCCCTTACCATGTAAGACCTATGTAAGACCTATGAGCCCAGCTGTTTGTAGATCACCCCCATAAGAGCCGACTAAAACAGTGCAACTCTCGGCAGGGCCCTCTACCCATTTGATCCCTATAAATGCTATCTTGTATACCGCCTGTGTTTATAGCGCTGCGGAATCTGTTGGCTCCCTACAAATACCTGATAATAATAATAAAGATGCTGACTTTAAAAAAAAATAAAAAAATAAAATAAAAGAGAAGATGCAGGTGTGTAAAGAAAAATGATAAAAGCACAGTGGATTATGATAATAATATAGAAAATAGCAAAAAAGCATAGGTCTCTATAAATGATGATCTAATTAAAGTGGAAAGAGAATAACAATAATTACAAATTTAGATATAAAGCAAGAGAGTGAAAAACGTAACCCTTTAACCCCTTAACGACCAAGGACGTACGCCATACGTCCTCAAAAAAAAATACAGTTAATGACCGAGGACGTGTGGCGTACGTCCTTGGTCTGGAAAGCAGGGAACCGCTACACTGCAGAAAAACAAAGCTGATAAAAGTCAAAAAAATTTTTATTTACAAATTGCATCTAAGCATCTAAGGGATCTGGAAGGGGTGGGGGGTTGGTCTTGGGGGGGGGAAGCTACACTACAGAAAGGGGCAATAAAAAAAAACAACATACTTTTTTTTACTAAACTGGGTACTGGCAGATAGCTGCCAGTACCCAAGATGGCGCCCATTAAGGCAGAGGGGGAGGGTTAGAGAGATGTTTGGTGGGGTATCAGTGAGGTTGGGGGCTAAGGGGGATCCTACACAGCAGCATATGTTTCTGCCAGTACTTAAGATGGCGGGGACAATTGTGGGGTGGGGGAGGGAAGAGAGCTGGAAGAGAGCTGTTTGGGAAGGATCAGGGGGGGTCTGATGTTTCAGGTGGGAGGCTGAGCTCTATACTAAAGCTAAAATTAACCCTGCAAGCTCCCTACAAGCTACATAATTAACCCCTTCACTGCTAGCCATAATACACGTGTGATGCGCAGCGGCATTTGGCGGCCTTCTAATTACCAAAAAGCAACGCCAAAGCCATATATGTCTGCTATTTCTGAACAAAGGGGATCCCAGAGAAGCATTTACAACCATTTGTGCCATAATTGCACAAGCTGTTTGTAAATAATTTCAGTGAGAAACCTAAAGTTTGTGAAAAAGTTTGTGAAATAGGGAACGTTTTTTTTTTATTTGATCGCATTTGGCGGTGAAATGGTGGCATGAAATATACCAAAATGGGCCTAGATCAATACTTTGGGTTGTCTACTACACTACACTAAAGCTAAAATTAACCCTACAAGCTCCCTACAAGCTACATAATTAACCCCTTCACTGCTGGACATAATACACGTGTGGTGCGCAGTGGCATTTAGCGGCCTTCTAATAACGAAAAAGCAATGCCAAAGCCATATATGTCTGCTATTTCTGAACAAAGGGGATCCCAGAGAAGCATTTACAACCATTTGTGCCATAATTGTTGGTCTTAGAGGGGTTGCTATCTCCATAGACGTTTGCCCCCATGGCCGTCCCACACCTCCATGGCCGTCCCACACCTTTGGAGGTAGTAACAACCCTCAAACAAAAAAAAATTGTGTGTCAAAAGAAATTCAATTGCTATTACCAAAAAATATTTAACTTCTTTTGTATAATTCGAATGGTTGTTTAAAAAATAGGAAATAGCAGGCAACCCCTGGTGGTGTGGAATAGATGTGTATAAAGATGTTACATCAATTGTGATAAATCTATAGTTATGTTGCCATTTAAGTTTTTTAGCCATTTTTAAGACTTGGGTAGAATCTCTAATGTAACTCATTAGTTCTACCACTAGTGGTTGTAAGTAAGCATCCACTAGTTCAGAGAGGGGTTCCAGCAGGGATCCCACCCCCGATATGATCGGTCTACCAGGGGGATGGGTACTGTCCTTGTGTAGCTTGGGTAAAAAATAAAAGATAGGGGTATATGGAGTGGAAGGAAGGAGGGTATCAAAGAGTGATCCTTAAAGGCCCCTACTTGTTTGCCGAATTCAAGTATATCTCTCATTTTAGCTTGAAATGTTTTGGTAGAGTTAAAGCTTATTATAGAATAAACTACCTCATCTCTGAGTTGGTGTTGGGCCTCTAAGATATAATATTCCCTATCCATGATGACAATGTTCCCTTCCTTGTCTGAATTTTTGATGACAATCTCTGGGTTGGATTTCATCTTTTATATTGCCTTATTCTGATAAAATCTTAGATAATGCATGTAGTAATCTTTAGAATGTTTCTTCACTAAAGTCTGTTCTGAGAGTATTTTTACTTATGCTCCATTGTACGTTGAAATAATGTGGGCATACAGCTATCAGGTAAGTATGCTTGTTCTCTGGAGCCAGGAACAAAGTAGATAAGGCAATAACTCAGCCCAGAGTAATGGGCTGAGTGAGCTTATAAAGAAAATCTCACACCTGAGTCCTTCAGATGGGAGTTCCTGTAATTAGGACATGATCCCTTTACATTTCAGCAGCCTGCAGCCATACGCACCTAGGGGAGCTGCAGGCAGGCACTACGTGGACGCCAAGATGGAAGCTCCCGGTAAGTCCTTTACACAAGGCAGGACGCAACTCTGGTTGTAAGGTGACGTAGGAAAGAGGTGGGACCAAAAGTTATGAGCAAATTTTATGTTGAAATGTTTTTATTAAACAGTTTTTATCATACATTATTATTTGTACAATGAAATAATACTCATTCAAAGAAGATAAAGACATAATAAAAATAACAAGAAAAATAATACAAAATAAATGCAAGATGTTCGAGTTCGTAGATATTAATAAATTTCTAACAATTCAGGTGGAAGTGTGTATTTTGGTTTCGTGGATGTTGAGGATAAATAGCGTTGGTACCAATCAAAAAGTTATACGTTTATGTGGGAGTATGTGTGGCGATAGTCCCCCCCCTTTAATACCCAATAAAACCATATTCTGTCAACTGCTTCTTTATTATCTAGAATCCAGGCTGCAGATTCATACATAGTATGTGTGGCTTTGATTTTATTTAAAACCTCCTGCCAAGCCAAGGATCCAGTTTTCCAGTAGCTAGCTATACATGATCTTGTAATCGTGCACAAGATCTTGATAAATGTGTTAATTGGTTTGTTAAAATTAGGAATTCGGACATGCAGTAGGGCCTGTGCCTGTGTGAGACGGATATGTACATCAAGAATATTACTTATCAAGAAAGAGAGATTGTCCCATATCTGTCTGATTTTGTTGCATTCCCACCATAAGTGTAAGTATGTTCCTAGGGAGCCACATCCTCTATAACATAATCTGTTCCCCATAGGAGACATATGTGCTGTCTGCAATGGAGTTAGGTACCATCTATATGCGGTCTTAAGTGTATTTTCCCTGAGGTCTGCATTTATTAGTCCTTTGTCTATCTCTCTAAAGATGTCGACCCATTCCTGCATGTCCAACTCCATCCCCAAGTCTCTTTCCCAGTTTAAGATCAACTGAGATTTCACTAGTGTCTGTGATGATTGTATGGCGGAGTACAGCCTCGAGATAGTTTGTTTCGTTCTATGTGGGGCTTTACAAATGAGTTCTAGTGTTGTGGTGTTCTGGGTTGTGTACCTTTTTTGAAATTCTCTAAGGGCGGAGACTATTTGAAGGTAAAGGAACCAATTTACCCTTAGGGGTGCAATTTTATCTTGGATCTGGATGAATGTTAAAAATGTATCATTACTTATTAGATCAGCCACTCTATAAAGCCCCTTATTGCGCCATTTGTCTATTGGTGGGCGATTTTCCTGAGGTAACATATATCTAATTGGCATATTTTTAGATTGTGCTGGTTTTAATTTAGTAGCTTTGGCTACCTTGTTCCAAGATACCACTGTAGAGTCCAAAGTAGCGGGCCTGAGATGTCGCATGGCAGGAGTTTGTAATTTCTCCTCCCAAAGAATGTCTGGGTAGTTCCAGCCTCCCATTTCCGCTTCAAGAGTCGGCCAGACAAGATCTATGTTGGGGTTGTCCAGAAGCGCTGTTTGAGCTAGTCTCGCCGCCTTATAGTAGGTGACGAGATCGGGGACCCCTATCCCTCCCAGTGTTCTGTGTCTCGTCAAGCAAGAGGCCGGGATTCTAGGAGTTTTTTTCCCCCTAATAAACCTTATAAGGTCTGATTGCACCTGTAGTAGCTCTGGGATTGGTATTTTAACTGGAAGAGCTCTGAAAAGGTATAGTGAGCGTGGTAAGACGTTCATCTTAA